>NW_006768914.1:0-4918 GCF_000204055.1 Melampsora larici-populina 98AG31
CAGACATCAGACGGATCTGATGTAGGATAATGACCAGATGGATCTGGATCCTAATGCACCCCAGATCCATCTGACAGCTGCATTACCCAGACAGATGGATCTGGGGTGCATTAGGATCCAGATCCATCTGGTCGTTATCCTACATCAGATCCGTCTGATGTCTTGTCATGCTTATCCGACAGGCCTGGCATACATATCAGGCTCTGATCTACCTTCCACCAATACATAGACCCACACAGAACAGATGGATCTGAGTCCGTGTGATTAGGACCCAGATGCATCTGGCATCCTAATTTGTGCCATCCTGGTCCATCCAACACTTCTACATATGTATTATAAACAACGTCCTTTGCACAAGATTTGACAAAATCGCTACTACACAGTAACGCACAACACGCACAAGAATGGGTGAACACTCAAGAGTCCCCGTGGTCAATGTTACACATCACCTCACTACGTGCTGAAGTAAATCCCTGTCATCAGCAGCCTACAATCAACTTATCGATCTATGGCTGCTGATGGATGGTAGGACGTTACTGAGATCATTTTGAGCTTTAAAAACTTTATTTCATCCAAGCCAATAGAGAATCATGATAAAGGCGATAATTTTCACAAATATTGCAAATGATCTCGGTTGATTTAATCGTTTCACGTCTCGTGATCTTGAATTTTCTCAATATTTAGATCGGTATTAATGGAAATACAAAGAAAGTTCTCTTTTATGAGACGGTGATTTGGTCACTTCAAAAGCTTAGTGATTGTTATCATCGTGACAATTTTGAACTGTGGTGAGATGTTGAGTACCAAGAAGTGGTGATCATCATCATCAGACTGCTTGATCACATAGCACAATAATTCAGAGCCCTTCTACGGGTGTTCTTTTGGGTCGGGATGGTTGACTGCAGAGGTGTTTCTGTCTACAGTCATGAGGAATGGATGAATTGGCTGTGTCCGAGACACCCACACCAGGAACCAACTCTGTAATGGCGCAGATGGATCTGTGTCTGTGCAGCAAGACGTCGGCGAAACAACACAGACACATCTGTGTCAAAACTGTATATTTGCAGACGGGTCTGCACAGGACTTATGTTCGTATGGTGGGTGTGCAGACGGATCTGAGATAGGGCTTATGTATCGGGTATCCTTGACTCGGAGTCCTGCTGTGTTGTACCGATGCAGATGTGTCTGGGTATGCATCCTTTTACACTGCTCAAATTTGAAGTAAACGTTAACACTTGAAAAAAAACGGATTTTGACTCGGAATTGTATATTTGGGGTCGTTTTGGTGTGTTATTGACAATTCCCAACTTATATGCTGGTTAGAAGTGTCTGATGGTATGATCTGGCGCGTCTGGGGGGGTGTTTTGGGATCTAAGCCGTAGAGACAGTACGTCTGTATGGTCGATTAAGTACCCAGGAATCTGTGGCACACAGGTGAAAACCGCCTTCACCACAGCCCCAATTTTGAAAATCACAGACCCGTACAAACCCTTTGTACTGGAATGTGATTGTTCAGACTTCGCTCTGGGCGCGGTGCTGTCTCAGAAGTACGACAACGACGGGGAAATGCACCCTGTGGCCTTCCTATCCAGATCCCTACTCCAATCCGAACGCAATTACGAAATTTTCGACAAGGAACTCCTTGCAATCGTAGCTGCATTCAAGGAGTGGAGGCACTACCTGGAAGGCAACCCGAACCGCCTAGAGGTGATAGTTTACACAGATCACCGTAATCTCGAGAGTTTTATGACCACAAAGCAGCTTACACGCCGTCAAGCCAGATGGGCCAAGACGCTAGGTTGTTTCGACTTCCAAATAAAATTCAGACCAGGGCGCCAATCGACCAAGCCTGACGCATTATCAAGACGACCAGACCTAGCACCCTCAAAAGAAGATAAGCTCACCTTCGGACAATTACTATGCCCAGAGAACTTAAAACCCAACACTTTCGTAGAACTCAGTAGCTTCAAGGCCTTCTTTGACAACGAAGAGGTCCACCTCGATGATGCCGAACACTGGTTTGAGGTAGACGTCTTAGGAGCGGAGGAAGACTCACCTAACCCAGCTCAACAAGAACACGCCATCCTTACCGACGTGGAAATCATTCACAAGATCCGACAAGCCACTAGCAACGACCCGAGACTGATTCAGATCATCGAAGCTATTACAAGCCCGATGTCATCAAAGTTCAAGGCCGCAGCTGGTGACTATCAAGTCAAAGACGGAGTGGTTTACCGCAAAGGTAAAATAGAAGTCCCGGACGTAGGCAACATCAAAGCAGCTATAGTCAAATCCAGACACGATAGCCGCTTGGCAGGACACCCGGGACGTGCAAGGACACTAGGACTGGTGCAGCGGAGCTTTGTATGGCCTTCGCAGAAACGGTACGTGAACCGCTACGTCGATGGCTGCGATTCATGTCAACGCGTCAAGAGTAGCACGAAGAAGCCCATAGGAACTCTGGAACCACTACCAATACCAGCCGGCCCGTGGACGGACATCAGCTACGACCTCATCACAGGACTACCTGAATCGGATGGATGTGATAGTATTCTGACGGTGGTAGACAGATTAACAAAAATGTCACATTTCATTCCTTGTAACGAAACCATGAATGCAGAGAAACTGGCTGATCTGATGCTTGATCGTGTTTGGAAACTACACGGAACCCCTAAGACCATAGTCTCGGATAGGGGGAGCATTTTCGTCTCCCAAATCACGAAGGAGTTAGACAGACAACTCGGAATACGACTTCACCCGTCAACGGCGTATCATCCAAGGACCGACGGTCAATCAGAGATAGTAAATAAAGCAGTAGAACACTATCTACGCCACTTCGTAGGATACAGACAAGACGATTGGAAACATATGCTACCAATGGCGGAGTTTGCATATAATAACACTGACCATAGTTCGACAGGAGCATCACCTTTCATGGCGAATTATGGATTCAACCCGAACTACGGAGTCATACCGTCGAACGAGCAATGCATCCCAAGCGTTGAACAGCGACTGGGGACTATCAAAGAGGTCCAGCAAGAACTAACCGAAAGCTTGCAACTATCTCAAGAGAGAATGAAGCAGCAATTCAACAAGAACGTGCAAGAAACACCTCAATGGAAAGTAGGCGACGAAGTGTGGTTGAGCAGCAAGCATATCTCCACTACAAGACCTAGCCCAAAACTGGACCACCGATGGCTGGGACCCTTTCCTATCATAAAACAAATATCTCAATCAGCGTATAAACTGACACTACCATCATCTTTTAAAGGGATTCATCCGGTGTTTCATGTATCGGTACTACGACAACACAACCCAGACACCATACCAGAACGACGCATTACCCCTCCGACGCCAGTGGAAATCAAAGGACAACAAGAATGGGAGGTCGAGAGTATATTAGACAGTCGACAAAGATTCCGTAAAACTGAATTTCTGATTTCATGGAAAGGTTTTAGTCACGAGCATAACTCATGGGAACCGCAAGAAAACTTATCAAACTGCAAGGATTTAGTCAAAGAATTCACATCAAGATTCCCGGACGCTACATCAAGATACAAAAGGAGACGGAGAAAGTGAGTGGAAGTGCGTTTTTTCCCAATGGGTTTTTTTACACGCCTTCCAGGGAAAGAATGCAGGCAGTCAAGAGGAGCTGGGCATTAAATGGGGGATAATGTTATGGTTTACAGTCTGTGACACTTATACACACATGTCACGGGAAAGAGGAGTTACCTCACCCGCACACCCCACGTTGTACACTCCTTTCCTCAGACTGCAATCTACCTAGATTCCTAGTCACCTGCAGTGGTGCAGAACCCCTCACCAGCTGGACTCCAACCCCCGACTCTGATCATAACAGTGTGTCAGAGTTATTTTGTATAATATGTAATGGTTGCTAGTTCTTATTGGTATTGTGTTTTGCACATCCTGTGTGATGTTTATTGTGTTTTCTATCTTATTGTTTGACTAGGCAATTGGCGCCCAGCCACCACACAGGCATGAGATTACAATCCCATCAAAACATCATGTTGATCTACACCACAAGGTAACAGTTGATGGAACCATTTCAAAGCAGTTGGAAATCCATCCTAAAATCAAACAAGGATTGGAGATGGAATCAGAAAGGATTTGAAGAAATTTAGTTCAAGACAGACAAGGGAATTGTTTGAATTTGATGCAACCAAAGTTCCCACTTTGGCAATATGACAATGCTGACATCCGAGAAAGTTTAATCAAGATCAAAATAAATGTGAATCTGAGGTTGAAGGTAGTGAAAACTGCCCTGTGCTTACAACCAAATGTCATCATTGCATGACATGTATCATGAATCGATTTGGGAACATGTATGTATAGCACTAAGGCCATTTCAAAGGCATGAAGACCGATCAATGATTTCACCAAGCAGTGGGCTTGTTTTTTTTCACTAACCATCTTCCATTTAAGGAGGATTTACTCTCTCATCAGGCTTATTTCATTTCTCTATAGAACCTTCTATGGGTCTGCACCAAGCTAGAACCTCATCTGTTTGGAGCTTTTATTTTTGATCACAAACTTACTCTTGACGTGTTTGTGTTTCTGTGTATGACTCATAGGTATGTTTTTCGCACATTTATGATAGTTCTCCATTTCTCTCTTTTATCTACATATGTGTATATTTGTCTTGTTTTGCATAATAAACAATCTCGTCTGTTTGAAGCTTTTATTTTTGATCACAAACTTACTCTTGACATGTTTGTGTTTCCGTGTGTGACTCATACTATGTACCTAATTTGAGATTTTATATCATGCATTGAGTGCTGAGGAGTGAGGACAGGTTTTGGGAGCATTTTATGAGCACAATGGTTTAGCAGGAGCAACCCCTGACCCGCAGCGCAGTTCACTGCGCTCTTTCACACCACAGGAGCCTGGCAATATCTAG
>NW_006768914.1:5137-17386 GCF_000204055.1 Melampsora larici-populina 98AG31
TTTATGTTTCCAGCACCGGGGACTCCCCATCTTTGCCCCACTGCGCTACTTTCTCAGTGCAGTGCAGTCCTCACAGCGCCAATTACTAGTGCAGTGCATTTTGCACCAAAAATGCGCTGGCGTCGGGGATTGGCGGGAGGGCCCACCTATTCTCTAGTGGGTATTGTTTCACATAGAAGAATGATGAAATCCACATGATTTGATATGTTGAATGTGGCGCCTACCACTGATCTGCTAGTGTAGTTGAAACTTGAAATCAAGACTCCTCAGAAGCTTGGGGTGACACACATCAAGAAAAATAGAATTTTTAAAACAAATACAAGAGTTCTGATTTGAGCAGTAAGAAAAATTTAATGTTGTAACAAATTGTTACAAATCACATATGTAACACGAGTGAAAGGAATCTCACATATCACAGATGATCATTAGCTATAACTTGTATTGCGTCACAGTGTATTAGATTCCTCATCCGACAATCAACATAACAACCTGGTTGATTGGTAGAACTCCCTCCATTCCATAACTGTGAACCCCGTGAGACAAGATCTTAACACAAATACAAGAGTTCTGATTCAAGTGATAGAGCGATGGATTCAGAATGAAATTAGAGCACTTGGCTTTAGAGTATCTGGCACCAATGCCCATCAAAGACAAATGACAGATTGAAAATTGACCAACCTCTGAATCAATGTCCAAGTGGCAAAGATACCACAGGACTGCACCGGAAAAATCATCTTGGGCCATTCTTTGTGAGGTACAGCCATAGTTCAGACACTGGTGAAGTTGAAGTCGAGTGTGATTTTGACTTGTGGTTTGAGTGTGTGGTTGTGGAGGAGTGAGGATAATGAGAGCGCTGTGATGCGCTGGCAGCCCGCTCTTATGGATACTCAGAGTGCTCTGGTGATTTTTTCTCAAAGGTTTTTCTTTTAAGATGGATCCATGTAAAGCTTTCATGCGGATTAAGCACATTAAGCTGAAAAACATTGAAAATGTTTTACAAAAAATGACTTATGATGTACAAATGTAGCACTCCAGAGCATCTGTGCGCTCTGGAACTATACAGTTGTTATCACCAAAGCTCTCTGACTGGTTTGGCCGGGGCTGGCCCCGGTCCGACTGGTCAGGGGGTTCCAATAACACCTAATTTCACCAAAACAATCAAAAATTTGGGGGTTTTCACCAATTTTGACCAAACTTTTGTATTTTTTGTGGGTTTTTATGCTATAAATCTGACTTAACTATGATGTTAAGTACATAGCTAGTTATGTAAAGCCATGAAATCTGCCTATATTAGGCTTGCATCAGGCTCAAATCAGCCCGCGGTCCGACTGGTTGGGGTCTTAGATCAATTTCTTTTTGCAAAAGTGGCTGTACAGGTTCATGAGTACCATTTCTTGGTTCCTCTACACCTGAACAGTCCAAAAATGGGCTTTTCAAGAAACATCATGGCATAGAAAATACCAAAGTACCGGGTCAACTGCCCCAATTGTTCTTGCAGGGAGCCAGTCAGAGGGCTTTGGTGATAACAACTGTACTCCAGCTTCTCAGCTATTCAAAAGGTACACTGTAAGACCGGCTTACATGTTATTTGATACAGGTGCCACAGATGATTGAAATATCTTTCAATTGGGAAGTGGAAGACTTGGGTATAGCTCATACGTCTGTGAGGATTCAGATTCATAGGATTGACAAGCTTACTTGATCAACGTCTCAGCAACAATATGCTTCAACAGTTCTTCAAAGATTTTATATGACAAAGGCTAAACCAGCAGTAACACCACGTTCACTGAATGCCAAATTAGTTAAATCTACTGAAGAGGAAGCTCAAAGTTTGCTAAAATTAGGGCCCGTTCGGCTGGTTTTCCAAAAATTCGTTACACAAAAACGATTTTTCAATCTGCCCCTTGTTCAAGGGGCGGATTGAAAAACTCGAAATTCGGCTTTTTCATTTACCGAACAGTCGACCAAATAGGTCAAAGAAAGATCGAAATGGAGGGGCAAATAAGGGCAAAAACACTTTTTGGTCTCAAAAACAGCCTCAGGGCTGTTTTTCAAACTTGAAGATTTTTTGATCAAAAACGGTTGTTGTTTTTGATCAAACGAAGTTACCAAACGCCTGTGTTTTTGATGAAAATCAAAAACTGTTTTGACCCAAAAACGGTTTTTGGCTTTGGTGGTGCTTTTGACCAAAAACCGTTTTTGGGTTCCAGCCGAACGGGCCCTTAAACTTCCCTATAGGAGTGTGGTGGGCTCTTTGATGTACTTGGCCCAATGTACTCGGCCTGACATGGCTCATGCAGTTGGAGTCATGTCCCAGCATTTGGAAAACCCTGGACAAATTCATTAGGATTCCGCCTGCACTTTCTTAGGTATCTTTGTCATACAATCAATGTGGCACGGTGTACTCTGGCAAGACTCCAACAGTGGTACCAGGACAACAAAGCTTTGAGTGACCATTTTCACACTGCAATGCTGACTGGGAGGGTGATGTCAACACGTGTCGTTCCACTACGGGGTATGTGTTTGTGCTAGCTGGTGGTCCCATCTTGTGGAGGGATTGTCTTCAGCCTATGGTTGCTTTGTCGTCAACAGAAGCTAGATACAGAGCTATTACGGAGGCTTGTCAGGAGTTGCTGTGGCTGAGGAACATGATTTCAAGGTTTGATTTTCGCAACAAAAATCCTACTGTGCTTCAGAGTGATAACAGGGGAGCTATTCACTTAATGTCAACATAAATCTTTCGTGCCCAAATCAAGCACACAGAGATTCATTATCATTGGATAAGAGAAGTGGTAAAAAGAGGAGATATTTTTGTCAAGCACTGTCCGACTCAATTGATGGTAGCAGATCTTTTAACTGAGGCTCTCCTAAAGAACAATTATCAACACTTAGAAAGGGTTTGGGGTTGAGGTTTTAAGGGTAATGCTCTTTGAGGGGGTGTGTTAAGATATTATCTTGGTAAAGTAGTCAAAGACCATTTCCCTTATGTGGTAATTGAAGAGGCTGTTAGTGGTGGTTGTAAGAGTCATGGATGTGGCATGTTTTATCAAAAACTGCTGAGTGAGTAAAATAGAGATGAACAAAGGGGTAATTTGGAATACGTGAAGCAAGGGGTATGGAGGAATCTTTTTGGGTCTTTCATTTCTTTTGTAATTTTCTTTCCCTCTCTTTCTTTTTTTTGTGTCAAAAAGAATCAGTGAGTTTTCCTCTAAAGTCATCAACATCTATTTTTCTCTCTTGTGTTGCTGATATCATCACTCTCATCTTAGTAACTGTTTATTTTACAATCTTTCCAAAAGTTTTGTCTTACATGTTCTCTTCACAAATTCTTTTGAGCTCGCAGGTAGATAGATCTTTTCAAACTTCTTTATCAAGATTCTGTTTCTCTAATAACTTTTATCAAATTTCTTTCATTATTGTTCTCTGATGTTGTTAGGTTAGTTCATCTTGTTCTTGACGTAGACTAGCGTTAAAGCTGTAGTCTCACTTGGAACCTGTGCCCTCAGGTGTGTGTCAAAAAGAATCATAACTGTTTATTTTACAATCTTTCTAAAAGTTTCTTCTTACGTGTGCTCTTCACAGATTCTTTTGAGCTCACAGGTTAGTTCATCTTGTTCTTGATGTAGACTAGCGTTAAAGCTGTAGTCTCACTCAGAACCTGTGCCCTCAGGTGTCCTTTCATACTATACGCATTTTCTAGCAGAAAAGTCTACTCAAGATTCTTCAGAATCTCACGATAAATTCTAAACTTCATCTCACAAAACTCCAGATATATCCAAAAGTCTTGCAAAAGATTATGAAGTCACCTGCGCTTACAGACCCGGCAACTGTCCAGAAGACCAGGCATTGGAGGCGGCTGCAATTTTGGGCAAAGGCAAAACTCAACTTTGTTGTTGCTCAATCAGCTAGATGAGAACATTGAGTCTGAAGCAGTCCAGATTGCAGCCATGTCTATATCTAGGCTCCTTGACCCAGGTAAGTTCTGTCTATGCTTTTATTATAACTGTGACTGAATTGGATTTAATCTACAGATGTCAAACACAATCAATCTTCATCATCTTTGCAAACCAATGTACCCAAAAGAACGTCTGTGAGCATGATTGAAAATCAAAAGCTTCACAACAAGGCTTTGGTTTGTCTTTGAAAAAAACACCACAGTCAATCTCAAAGACACCAGGGTAATGAGTGAGACCAGGTCAATGCTGTCAAGTTACAAGTGGCCATAGCTTCTACCAGCAAAGATGGGTGTCTTGATCCTAGTGCATGCTCAAAGATCATTGTGGTCCACATGAAAAGTCAAACAAACCTTTCTTCTGGTGCCAAACGTAGACATTGTTGGAACATCCATGTGAATTTAAACATGGCTGGATTACTGACCAGAACATTGCTCCTTGGATACAAAACCTTGCAAGGTCTTTTTGATGGTGGCATCATCAGCACTCAGAACCCAATTCAGTCAAGTAATTTTGTGACAATCATCAAAAATCATGTCAATCTTATCTGTATAATCACAATACATTGATTGAACAAATGCTGATGCTTTCATTGATCTTTAGGTTCTTTATTTGGGTTACACTCTGGTTTTTTACCAGCATGGAAGTGGGAAACACTGCTACCTCTTGAAAGGAGTTATCACACATTCCTGTCCACATTTTATTTTATGAGGCAGCTTTTCCGGTTGCCCTGTCAACTTGTCCACACAGCAGAGATGGTTGGACCTTTGCACTTGTGGATGCAACAGACATGGCTTAGGGCCCGTTCGGTACCGCACGATATACGTATATCGCTACATACTACACCAAAGTAATCATTCAAGTTAAACAAGAACACTCGAATCAAACAAAATAGACAAATTCAATTTAAATCCACATATTGATAACATATTGCTGCCTTTAGCAGAAGCAATCCATGTTTCGAGCAGCCGAAGTTTCGCACTCGGTAGAATTACATTCCATTGCCCAATATAAATATAAAAATCAAATTTCAGATAACAACTAACCCAGATAATACCTCCAAATGAACTAATTATCACTGCCAGGATTAAACACTGTCCTAATTGGTATAATGTGTTGCTTTTTGGGGATAATTAATTTTGGCCATATAAATGCTAAGCAATTAATGCAAAAGTGATCATTATTCCATTAGGGACAGTGTTTAATCCTGGCAGTGTATATGTCGCTACGACTCACACAGATGTCCTATCATTATGCTTTCATGAAATTTGAGAGCGCCTTATGCTGCTCAACATGCGCTCCACCCTAAATAAGCAGATCCATTACATCCCTCAATTAGATGATCAAGCGTGCCACCACTTCCGATGAACAAATCTAATCCAACCCAATTTTTCTTGAAAAGTTCAAACTTCTCTTTTGTTTTTTTGTAATGAAGACAATAGCTGCTCTCATACGAATATTTTTGATAACTACGAGTTTTCTTCTTGCCCTTCCGTAATGATACTCTTGAAAACAATAAACTTGACTACCTGATTTGTGATCCTCCAAGTTATTATGAGGTGTTTCCGAAAATTAATTACTTGACTATCTGGTGGCGAATTGCTGTTTGATCAAGTTTAATAATCAATTAATTCCAACTATGATGGTTCATCAGATATATTTGAAAATACTTATACGTCTAGCAACTTCCATGCTTAGTATCTATTTCACATGCAAATCCCACATACGCCAGCTGAGCGTCTTGTACCCCAAATTCCGACAAGGACACCGCGGAAATTTATGTACACTACGCGATGGTTCCCTTGCAAGAACAATGTGAATTGCAAATGCATCTGGCAGCGATAAGCTTTAAGTTCTGCGCACTGATCATATACCGAATGTACCCGGTCATTAATTATGGCATTCGCACAAGACGATTTACTTAACTCTACATGAAAAAAATCACACTCTACCCTTCGAAGATTACTTCACAAGTGACGTAGTGTCCCCTTTTTGTGTCTGGGGTATACATCAACATAAATATTGTGTTCACTCCTTGATTAAGACTTATTCATACATAATAATTCCTCCTGCATCCTTTTCAATGCCACCGCTTTCACAATTTAATTCCGGATTTGATCCAGAACCCAGTATACTGAAGCTAAACCATGCATTATACAATCAATTCCACAAAATTCTATATAACATCTCCAGATCAAACTCGAGTTATTACTCTACTATTATCTTTTTCAAAGACAAAATGCCCGAACTCACAATAGTGCTATTAGACCATTCTATGACTACATCATTAAGCCAACATAGCTTCAATAACAGTATCACTGCCAATTCTGATTATGCCCGGTTTCAATTGTTACCCTCAAGACTCAACCTGTAAGTAATGTATTGAAACTCATAAATCCGTACAGTCACAAATCTAATACCGGGTTCATTTAATACTCCACTAGACGTATGTTACCGAACCCGGGTGCTACGAATCTGCTTGCCGCGCACAGAGCAATCCACGATGTAGCGCTGGATTCGTTAAACAATAACAGTACGTTTATTCCTAAAATGTCTCTAAAAAATTTTAATCAAAACTATATAACTAAGCCAATTTGTTTCTTTGTTACTGGCTTAGGCGGCTGTATCAGCGTGATTAGTTATGACAGTCGGGCCCAAATTGTAAATTCATGCATTCCTCAAGTCATCATTAGCATTGCTGTGAACAATTGTGACTCAGCTGTGAAATCTCAAAGCCAAGACCGTAGAATTTGGATGCCATTAGAAGTAGCTCATTACTACATCAGCATCGAATTACAGCGACACGGCGTACCCCATGTGCATTGGATACTCAGTAGTTCCTCACAACACACTATAATGTTATTTTGACGGCTTTCTAATTAGCTATGAAATACATTAGCTACTCGCGCAACACTTTCTGTTCTTCTTTTCCAGACCCATAATGTTATTCTGAAATATGTATGTTATAAATGAAGTTGATGTGTTGTGCATCACAGCTGCAATCAAAGTCAGTCATGAATTCTGCCATTGATGCCAAAATATTAAAAGAGCATTCTAGCTTTGCTTTGTGCACGATGATACACTTCCTAAACAGCTGAAGATTAAGCTAACTGAACTTGAGTACTATACCTCGAAACTGTTAATCTTAGGCCTTAAGGGTGACGGTTTACAGTGAAGGCATTAGGGTTAGGGCTGAAGATATTTCACAAGACACACCCGCTAGGAGTAAGCACCCCTCCTTACAAGCCCCACTTCTCGTTTTCAGTAGTTCGAAACTTTGCACAAATATACTCACCACGACGCTTGCGTCATTCTCCATCTCGCGACATCCGACAACTCAACATTCAAAGCCAAATCACCTCCTTCTTTCCGAGATCCCGGAAAATATCAATTGACATTACGACGAATCCTAACCTTCAGGTATAGCTGCGTAAGTATAATCGAAATTACCCGCACTCAGTATTCTTCAACACTCACCACTTTATTTGTTTTAATTTAAGACCATTTGTGCATTGTCCAAAATCAAAACTGTAGACATCGTTACTGACACCAAACTATGCATGATCACTCAACAATTATTCGCCTTCGCTTAGCAGCAAATACAATCTACCCACGAGAAAGACTCATTCAATCTGAGTTTCCCGAATTTCTTTTCAACACAGTTCAAGAAAGAATTACCAGACCATCGAGGACATATATCTGTTTCAATACAACGATCTCAATCCTAAATATGCATATAATCATACAAATGTAAGTCAATTAAGCATCGAGTAATTATCCAAACACTAACATTTACAAAATGAAATTTGAAAGTTAGATTCATCGGCATTTGCAATTTTAATAAGAACCTCCACCGATTCGAAATATATTCACCATCATCCACATCTACCAAATTAGGTATATATATATACATTTAATAAGCGACAGTGAAGCTGATGTCACCATTCATTGATCTTATTATCACCCAAAGACACGACTTCAGGGCGATCCCGCGTTGATCTTACAACTACATCATTGCATTAGAAACGAGAGGTTAATCATCCGAGCCACATTCAGCAAATCATTATAGGATATCATTAGTTATGCACTAAATTCATCATCACGCTCAACTCTGGAATTCACTCAAAAGCACCTGAAAGAACTACTATATATAAGTGCACGGTACAAACAATAATAACGATTGTTTCAGCTCCCCACGAACAACTACTATTATTCAATCATTCAATCTAATTGACCATCTGCAAACGTCAAGTCAATTTGCAAAATTATTTATAGTACAACGATTACTTCCACATACTCTTCGCAGTTATTTATATTGAAGGTAACGTGCAGTAATGTTGCTTTCTGCTTTCTATAGTAATTATTAACAGATCTTGGTTTTTATTTATTAAGTTAATTCAGAGCAAGTGGTTTCCTTGGTACTATTAATCTTGGATGGCTGATCCCGCCGAATCGACGACTCACGGTTTATACCTAACTGGAAACTTCAAAATTGAGAAAAAGGTACTTCAAAAGCCTCAATGGGACTAATTCCTTCTACTAACATTGAACTCATCTGCTTAAACCAGATTTCGCCAGAAAATGGGTGGCGAGCAGAGTACAGAACTTACGTTACCTCTATTAGCGGTGGTGGTGCTCATCGCGACCGCCTAATGAGCTACGAAATTGAGCTCCGAGGATTCAGCCAGGCTCAATTTAAGCTCGAGGCGGGCAACATCTATTTCCTTAGGGGATGTTTCTTTCCCACCAACACAGATGAGACTAACAAAGACGTACTATATTTTGAAGCCTCCGATAGAGTATTAATTAGTCCCTCCCAAAGCTTTAGCGGTAGCTTAATCAACTCAATTGCTGTTACCGGAGTTGGGATCGTTACTGCTATTGAGAGTTTCCGCGAGCCTATTACTAATGGCTGCCTACCTAATCCAGCGGATGGAGAGAAAATGGTCACCATTGTCACAGTCTTACATTCGGATTATCACCCAATTGTAAGAACATCCATTTTATTATTTCAATCCATGGCTGATACTTGCTCATTTGTAGGCAAAAAAACCCAAGCAATTCACCGTTCAATATCGCATTCCACCCACTCGTAATTTAGCTGGAACTCCAAAAATTTTGCAAGTTGGGCGCGAGTACCAGTTTCATGGTTTTTTGAAAGATTTTGACGAAAAGACTTTTGTCTACATAGTAATTGTAAGTTATTTCCGTATTTATGCAATTGTACGAGAGACTCCGCTGACTCAATGCATGCAGGCGAGCAAAGTTTCACCGACTACGGGAGGCAAGGAATACGATGTCGGAGTCAAGTCTAATGGATCAGCGAAAGAAGATGTAAAACCTCTGTTGTCACAAAACAAACCTGTAAAGTAAGTTGCTTCCAACTTTTGAACCTAAATATTATATACTAATAGACACCCCTTAACCAGATTCCAACCACGAGCTTTGAATGCACAATTCAAATCGCCAGTTATAAATACTGATTCTGAAACAACTCCGAACCTTCGATTCCCGCCGTCGGATTTCGGCCCTTCTTCTTTCTCGCCTGCGTCTACCCAACCTGGGGCTGGGCCTTCAGAGAGCTCTCCGGACACGGGTAACTCATCCACAGTTCCGACTCCGCCCACGAAGAAACGAAGTCGTGTTGCTCCAAAGCGCGGAAACAAGAAGGGAAAAACTCTTGATTTGACTTCAGCAGAATAATTTACCTATATTCGATCTTGAGGGTAAGCACTTCCATCGTTAGTGAGTATCTCTACTACTATTATACTAATATCAACCATGTGTACCGTTATAGATTAAAAAACCAGCAGTATGAATTGTGAATTCTTCAATTCAAGTCATTGTTCTTTTTCCACGCATCACCAAATTATTTTAAAACATATATTAAGCTCTTTTACGAATTATGATGTTATTGTTTCATGCACTTTTGAAAATACTAAAATTGTTATGCAATTGCTTTTTGAATTTCAACTGCTTACAAAATGACATTAAGAGACGTTGTACTATCTTTTTAGATCTTTTAGTAATTCATATACAACTTGATGCATTATTAACTAATCACCATCTATGTCCTCGATGTAGTGAGCAAATAAATAACAATTTTGAGCATACAAATCGAGTATTGGAGGACAACTAGACTAACCTATATTGATGTTTGGGTAATAAGGGCAGTACTTATTTCCTATCCTGTGACTAAGATTTGCGAAACAATACTTATATATGCCCTAGCAATGTTTCGACTTTATTATTGAGGAACTAAATCGCATAATTTGTCAACAGTTGTATTCATACACTGAAGACCAAATTAATTGTCAAATCATTAAGCTCAGTCCAAATTCAAGTGGCTCAAAAATAAGTTAAGAAACATCAAGACTCGATCCACACATCAAATTCTGCGAGCAATTATTATTGTACAAGGCAATGTAACGCAGAAATCTTCTGCCCAATATTGTTAAATTTACTTAACCAAATAAGTGAGATCTCATTTAGGGAGGTAATTTCGGTAACTTCGCACGGACGTGACATTGCTTAAGAAATATTTTGTCCCCAGTTTGATAATTAGGTGACTCTACGATACTCACAATCAAGTCTTAAAAGACTACAACAAATCATTGATTAAAGCAATATGTGTATCAACCATGAAGTTGAATTACGTCATTGTGCTGGAATATTAGTAAAAAGGTGAGCTTTCAGTATTTGAATCTCAGCTCAAATAATTCTCTGTCAAAACCCAAACGAGAAACTTCACTTAAAGTAGTTCATAGCAACAGTATCACCTCTAAGGCCAACCTGCTAGAGTGATCCGTTATCTCGAAACGTTTGGATATTCAGTTCGCAAGTATTTAGTAATACGAATTACCACAAATCAACTGTCAACATTATATACGTTGATTTATCATAGTAACCAACCCTTTGGAACGAAACATTAAAGGTAAGAAGTAAATTACTAAATTAACTCGCACTGTTCCGCTTATGGAATTAATTCTGAACTGTATAGCATGTAGAAGGGATTGCTAATTTTCCAATTTCTTCTGCTCGGAATCCAAAGTTGTATCATGCCCAATTACCGTCCTCGAAGGGGACTCGCAATTCAATCCGAACCGTTGGGTAGCGAAATTAACCTCCGCACACGCTTCAGTAACGAAATCCCGCACAACATAGGTCGCGCAACAGACCGGTGTTCTGGATGTGGCGCACTGAGATGGGTTATTGAAAGAACATTCAGAGATCGGAATCTGTTAAGCTCAACTTACGGGAATTGCTGTCAGCATGGCCAGGTCGAAGTCCCAATGCGGTACTTTGCGGACGATGTCGAGCAGGAAATTCCACCATTTTACTATGTGTTACTGACAGCGCAGGATCCAGGTTAGTAATGTATCTAAATTTAGTCCTATACTGCAGAATCCTAATTCAAAAGTTAGTTTCAGTACAATTTAGATCTGATATACAAAAATAGGATCCCGGTATCCCCACCACCCCCCCCTAGTAACCCCACCACCCCCCTCCCATTCACAGCTAGTGAAAGGCTTAGTGCCTGGTGACACATGTCGTGACAGTGCCAGATTGAACCACGCTCCCATCTTTGTAATTTTTGAAGTTCACCCAAAAAGCTTCAGCTCTATCCAACTTTTTCCCAGCTCCATATCATCCAACTCCACAGCTCACAACTTCAAAACTCTTGTCATCATCTAACAACACACCACACCTCAAAAATGGATTTTGGCGAAGTTATATACCCATCCTTACAAGAAGCTGAAGATGCACTGCGGAACTATGCCAAAGGATCAGGCTACTGGTTGAAAATCACCCGCACCTGTTCTGATAAACATAAGAGACAAAAGAAACGAGTCTTTGCCTGTTCTCATGGCGGAACACCTCAGCAAGTCGTCAGTGCAGTTCGATCCACCTCAACTCAACTTCTGGGATGCAATTGGTCTGCTACAATTCGACGTGTGGAAATCACTCATCAGTGGAAGATTGAATTTAAAAATGATCAGCACAACAATCATGAACCTTCTACAAACCTTGCTGAGATACCAGCTTCACGTAAACTTGCACCAGAACAGCACAACTTTGTTATTAACCTTGCAAATGCAGGTGTTCCTCCACGACTCATTCTACGCACCTTGAAGGCATCCGATCCCACTAACTTGTCAACCAGCCAGGACATCTACAACATGATCAAGAAACAAAAACTTTTGGATCTCAATGGACGCACTCCACTTGAAGCTTTGATAGACAACCTCAAGGCAAATGATGTGTTCCATACCTATGAACTGGATTCTAATCACCG
>NW_006768914.1:25855-26577 GCF_000204055.1 Melampsora larici-populina 98AG31
CGAATCTTATCGACTGTCATGTTTGATTTTTATCGTACCGTATACTTATTTATTAGCATTCATTCGAGAAACGAGCCTCAGGATTGCGACGGATTGATCCATTAATTCGAACTCTTGCTCGAACTGGATGGAAATCTCGCTTGCTTCGATTTGATTCACATATGCCGATGTTAACGACGTTGTGTACACACGAGAGAACGTTCAGTCCGCATTCGCAGTCCACAAAGGATATGCAAACCACTCTAAGGAGGTGCTGAAGGGCTCTTTCCTTGTGAACGTTCATCTTTCGCATTCAAATTGGTTCGCGACCATAGCCGAAAGAAGAGAATTTCGTATTCAGGAATGTCTGCAAAGAATTCAGCGAGAGATACCATGAAGTACTCACCATGCTGCGCTTAAAATCCTAATGAGTTGGTCTCAAGCCATCATCTATTCCGAGATGTCTTTTGCGGTCTTGCATCACTTGACGTCCATCTCAGAATTGATCAATCTTTCAAAAGTATCAATGTCATAGAAAGTTCGACTTGAGATCGTTGTTCGGAGTTCTGATGGTCCATTTCTATATCAACGTGATCAAAGGTTCTGTCCATGAGTAAGAAATGAGCCTGTATAAAATGATTGCGATCGGACCAGCCAGATCAGCATTGTCAATTTTGACCATGACCCCCGCAAGCACAACAGCATTTATTGTGATAAGATGCTCCCCACTGAGCATAGTGCAG
>NW_006768914.1:26770-28764 GCF_000204055.1 Melampsora larici-populina 98AG31
GATTTTCAATTGTTCGTGAATATTTTATTATGATATAAGGTCTGAAATCTTGAAACCTGAATTTGTACTAACAAATGGCATGATTGCCAAGAGGAAAACTCATAGAACCAGTACAGTAGGGTTTACCGCACCATGTAACTGTCAAGGTTGTGAGATTTACGTTGGGTTTCTTTGTTTTCGAATAAGAGTCATGATAAGAAACTTGTATGATAACTGTTTTATTTATCATAAAATGTGTCATTGTTTTCTGGAAAAGTTGAAAGAATTTATCATAAACTGATGACCAGTCTTACTAAAATGTAACAAATGAGCTTTAGAATAAAAATGCTACAAAACCTGATCAATCTTTGACTGGTTATGACAACCTCGAATTCCGAAATTCAATAGCTCTTGGATATCTTATATTCCCCCAAAAAAATGCTACAGAAAACTTGAGATCAGGTAGATTAAGTCTTGTGTGAAGGAGAACATAAGATATTCGATCAATAGAATCTGAGAAAAGAGTTTCTATTATCTTATCTCTTTTTCACACTTCAAGGCATAAAAATGACAGAAAAGATGATTTGCAATGTGTCAACAAGCAACCCTTGTATGAAAAGATAACGTAAAAATGTGCGATGAATAGTCAGTGCCATCGCTAGCCCTCGCGGCGAAATCCTACAGACTAACGCGGTTCACCGGAACGGTACATATTATGAGGGAAAGCATTTGCTCCATGCCAGCGTTTACAAAGCGGAGTACAACGTAGACCTGAGCATCAACGCAACTATAAAAACTCTAGCCGAACAGAGGCCGTACCACACAACGGCACAATAGCGTCCCATATGACACAGGCTCCGTTACCGGTGACATGTTAATGTCAGACTAAGATACTGAACAGTTTGCTGTCGCCACTCTTCTCGAGGCCCGTCCTGAAAGTGGATCCCCATGTACGACGTATATACCCATTGACTGAGCATGTATTGTGAGATAAATTATCAACGCTTATTAGATAGATGTTTTGAAATAAGGTAGACCAAAGACATGTGATCAGTCTTTAAGCCTTATCGAACGATGGATTTGATATATATATATATCTCTTTGCAGTCATATACATCGACTTCAAGAGTGAATTTTGATCGACACAAGGTTTGGAAATAAAGGAGTTGCGATCGGCTCGATGTGATGAAGCTTGAGCTGCTTGATTGTTCAATTTGGTTTCAATTTGGTTGAATCAGGTGAAGGGACCCGTTGACGACTGAATTAAAAATGACTTGAGATCAGCTCTAGTGGTTGCCTGATTCATATGAGTTGGTCTTGGAATAAAGAGTCCAGTGAGGCTGACATCACTCGCTTCAGCTGAGGTTACAAATGGACGAAGCAAATACTTTGGCCCAGGGTATCTTTGATGGAGATTAAGTAAAACCTAGAGATCTCGATGATGGAGGATGGTGATTTTCATCGTCAGATTTTGATGAATAGAAAAGTCAAACAGATGGTTTGTGATCGGACTTGAAGGAAAAAATGAGTCGATTTGAATATCCATCAGATCACAAAGTCCGTTTCTTGGAAAAAGGGTTTTTCTCTTAATTTCTTGTTATAACTTTGATATTTTTAAGGGATCTTCAGCTGTAAAAAAGATGAGAAAGGTTTTTGACGCACCTAACAGACTTGTAAGATCCTTAATAAATAAGACAGCCAAATGTCAGGGCTTAAGATGATCAAGGAGATAACCGCGGGTTATCATGAATGTCTGATTGACTTTTTCTTACCACGAAAATTATAATTCCTTGATCTCGTCAGCAATCTTGGGGGTGAGCCCAGATCGCCTCGTGAAGGTAGTCTCACTTTTGCGGAGAGTTTCTGAAGAAAATACGTAATTAGTTTGGCTAAAAAGGTGTAAACTTCTTGGTAGTTATTTGGCCGAGTACCAGTGATTGAAAACTGAGGAGGGTAACATGGATTCTCAGATGATGGTGAAAAATCATCGGTTTACCACGAAACTGATGAATTGA
>NW_006768914.1:29303-36529 GCF_000204055.1 Melampsora larici-populina 98AG31
ACTTCTTTCTCTCTCCACTACATCCCTCAAATCCCGAGTCAAAAATCCAATTGTCTCCAACGGTCTTCCAAGACTTCATTTTCAGTTGTATATTCACTTCCAGCTTATTAAGCTCTATAACCCTTTCGATTTACCTGCGTTTCGCTATATCCAATCAAATGGATGACCAATCTGTAGTCCCGTACTTTCAAGGAGCTTATTCCTATTACCAACCTCAGGCTACATGGCCAGTGAACATGAATACTCAAATCGGAGACCAACTTCAAGTCTTTGATCAGAACATCAGTAAGCAAATAATCCACTGGAACTTGAGATAGCGATGTATCGACTTACCCTTTATGGTTCTAAACTTACCTTTTCTAAGCAGCCAGCTACAACCACTCTTCGCACCATGAAACTGGAATGATGACATATCCTGAACAAAGTAAGCAAACCATTGATTTTAGTTTGACATCTTTATGGATGATGCGCACACTCATCTCCGTTCTATGACTTCAACTTTTCCTATGTCAAGCTTCTAACTTAGTTCTGAACTCATACCCTGTATACCCCGCTTACGACACTGGTCTGGCATATCGTAAGCAAACAATTGAAGCTCTCCGAGAATGATGTATCCATTTACGCTCGATGATCTCAAACTTACCGGTCCTCATCAGCCAACTACGATAGCACTGGCGTCTTCACCAACCCTTATGAAATCGGAGCTCTTGATCCCTACCAATGTAAGAAAATTTTAATGATTAAATGTGGTATGACATTTGTCTGAATGATGTTCTCATTTACACTTTTTCGATCTATATCTACTTGTGGTTAACAGCCAACTCAGTCTTGAGCCCATCCTTTATCCAGACTTCTGGCTATGAAGCTTCGACATTAGCTGGACAACGTAAGTTGATCATTTTTACTTGATCCTCCTTTGATAGATACCGTACTCATCTTCGTTCCGATAATTTAAATTTACCTGTGCTAAGCAACCTGGCCCAGCTCGGGTGAAACTACTCTACCCGTCACTTCCTATGAGGACGGAGCTTTCTTATACCCATACCAATGTAAGCAAATAGCTCATTATAATCTGATATCTCTCTGAATTATGTACTGATATACATTTTGTGGATTTGAACCTATAGCGGCCAACTTATTCTTGGACTCAACTCTCACCCAGAATTCTAACCAAGGAGCATTCACGTTCACTGAACAATGTAAGTAAATCATCGATTTCTCTGAATAGCGTACTGATCTCCGCTGTACAATTTCAAAATCATCTTTCCTCAGTGCCCAACTTGAATAACGCTCTACCCTTCGTGGATCCCTATCATAATCCAGTTCTGATCGCTGCAGAAGGATGTAAGCACTTCGTCATTTATAATTTTATCCTTATCTAACTGATATACTCATTGGAACTTTACAACTTCACAACTATCTGTTTCAAACATTCAACGTAGACTTTGGTCAACCGTCGGTCAACCCTGCTCACAATGGAGGAATGGCTTACCTTGAATCTGCTCCATCCACCCAACCACATGACCCAATGTCTGGGATGGGTCACATCAACTTGACGCCAGGATTGCCAATGGAAGGTTCTTCCCATCCTATTCCTTTTGATAGCGGATTGATCCAAGCTCCTGTTGCTACGAATAAACCAAGTCAGTGAAAAGGTTCAGAATATCTAAGAGAGTTGTGATTAGGAATAGAATTGATTGATTAAAGATTTTCAAATTCTATTGGACAACTTTCTTTTCATCAAAAACGAAAAACCTAACAGGGAAACAACTCCCTCGTTGTCAGTTTGAGGGTTGCAGAAAGACATTTCGTGATGCACATAATTTGAGGATTCATCAGTATAAGCATAAACCAGCAAGTTGTTCGTATTATTTTTCTCACCTCATCTCTCATCTACCATCTCTCTTTCTCATTTTCTTTTAAAAAAAATCAAATCAAAGGTCTGATCGTTGGTTTTTTTTTCATCATATCAAGACTTTTGTCCCAAGGAAGATTGTGGAAAAAAATTCAAATTCCCATGGGATCTGCCCCGACATGATAGAACTGTTCATCAACTTCAAGAAGTTCCTAATAAGAAACAAAGGAAGACCAAGACTGAAAAATCAACGACTAAGAGAGTTCAAAAGAAATCAAAACAAACTTCTTCTTAAAGGATATTTTGGTCGCTTATTACCAATCAAGGACTCTCTGTTCACTTCCAGATCAAACTTTTATTATATAAATCTAGTCTTTTGTTCTTTATATGGTTGCTTAACTGATTGAGTTTGGAAGGAAATTCATTGGACTTGATCAATATCTTTTTTTCGATGCTTTAGTCTTAGAGTTCCAAGGACTTTTTAACTTTTCTGTTTATCTTTCATTGTATTTCAACTCTCAATAAAAATTATAAAAAGGAAAAAAAATCTTTTTGAATTATTCTACATGATCTGTTTTCTTTTCCATACTTCCTTTGTAGCTCAATATATACTTGTAGACTCTTGGTAAAGCGCTATTATCAAAGTTGACTCGATTTTTTACAACGTTTTCTTGGACTCATCAGCTAGATTTTTAAAGCCATCCCATGATCTTATCTGCTTGACTTTACCTAAAGATACACTTCTGAACGCGTGTCCGACTTCTGAACCAAATGATCGTTGGGACAAGTATGATAGATGTGCATCTATCTGACTCTCCTGGTTAAAGCTGTTTACATTTTCAGTCAGCTTTCCCTATACCTTTCCCTATACACCCATATGTTATCATTCATTCATGAGACGTTTCCTGAGATTGGAACTAAACCAAGTCTGTGTAAATCTTTATATATATATATTCACATGAAAAATTTGGAATTCATATTCCAAAAATCACAAATAAAACAAGAAATATCAAAAGTTGAAAGCCGAAAGCCAAAAGCCAAAAGCCAAAAGCCAAAAGCCAAAAGCCAAAAGCCAAAAGCCAAAAGCCAAAAACCCAGACCGAAAACCGAAAACCGAAAACCGAAAACCGAAAACCGAGTACCAAAAACCCAAAACCGAAGACCCAGCACTGAAAACCGAAAATCAGAAACCGTCAAGGATATTTGTAAAAATCTTCTACGCCCTTAGAGCATCTCCTATCGTTCGAGTAAATTTTCTGTAAATTTTCTGTACATACTGACTCGGTACGGTATCACTTGATACAGAACGGTGGAAATCCACTATCGTTGCATTATATCAAACAAAGTACAGTACATACTGTACAGAAACACCTCATTGCCACTATCGTATGTTCGGTAAAAAAAACTGCAAATCTCATGTTCTATCACGCAACAATCCATCCGAGCACAATCAGTTTGCAAAGACAATTGATCTGATGACAATTGATTTCAGAACAATCACTTGAAAACAAGATGATGACTTCATAACAATTGACTTGAAAACAATCGAGCTGAAAACAATCGAGCTGAAATCAAACGAGCTGAAAACAAACGATTGAAAAAAGTCAATCAAAAAACGATCGATTAGAAAAAGATCAATTAGAAAAAGATCAATTAGAGAACAGCCAAGTTATCTATATGACCATTTGAAAACCATTGATCACAGAAAACGGAGAATTTACAAGATGAAATTGGTGTTTGATGGTGATACAGGTGTAGTGGGATAGAGTGGGACTGATTTGAGGATGAGTTGTAGGATCGGCTCGGTAGAAGTCGAGCAGATTTGCAGATACCGACCTCTGCAGAATCGGTAGAGGTCCAGCAAATTTACTGGACCTCTACACCACGGGGGCACTTTGAGTCTGAATTACGTCTCAGAACAGTCTCGCGCCGCGGCCGCCAAAGAGCCGCCTCCAGCGCACCGAGCGCCCGGCCGGTGCTCGACACAGGGCGGTCAGCCAGGTCAGCCCCCCCCCTCAGGATAAGAACTATGCCGGCCAAAGGCAGGCATGATTCCGTCATAAGCTCGCCGGCGGTCGTCTTCGGCACGCCTAATCGCATGGCCAGTCCACAGGCGAGCACACGGCAATCAGTCGCCCACGTGATCACTCCATCTGTGCGATCGGAGATGTGGCACATGTGGCAATGCTGAGCCTCGCACGCCATGCACGTTGGTGGTAACATTGCACCACACCGCAAGAATCACTCCGATTCCAACCGTCAACTGCTACGTGAGGCCAGCAGAGCTCATCACATTTTCACTCAAGAGCACACAATAATAACTCTCGTCAACAGTTTCATCAAGTAAGCCCGAGTAGTGGCTCGTTATTCCCCTCTCGATCCTTTTTTCTCTTGCGTGATTATTGTTTATGTACGTGGACCTTTTCATAGGTCGATCCGTTTTCAAACTCTTTGAACGCTCATTTCTGTTTGTTCACAAAATCCCAAATCCGAACGGCACACACACAGCACCCGGCGTAATCACCTGTTCCCAACATGGCACAAGGAACCAATGCACCTAACCAATGTACGAGTGCAAGGATTCCCCCATGTTTCAGCAATTTAGCATTGATACTAATTAGCTTTGGCCTCACCTGCAGACCTCGAATTGATCTCGACAGACCCGTCCTGTCCGCAGTGGCGATGTATGGTCTGCACCCGACTGATGGGCAACTACGGCCCCCATTTGGCGTCAAGGCCTCACCTGGACGCAGTTGCCCGTTACGAGGCTCGTCAGGCGGCAGAACAACAGATGATTGGCCTGGATGAAGTCCCTGACGAACCCTTGGTCATCACCACACCGACCCCCCAAGAGGACATATTTGATAACAATGGCCGTTCATCCGACCCACCGGACGAACGCCCGCCGTCTCCTCTGTCGTACCTCCGTCTCCTCGAAGTTGCGGAGGCGAATCTACCTAGCGACTCAGAAACCTCCGACCTGGAGATTGATGTACAGAAGCTCCTCGAAGCGGTTAAAGCCATGGATGACGATGATTGGGGGCCTGCCAACGACGAAATGGATGATGCCCTGCTTGAGGAGGACCTGCGCGGTGTGAAGCAGCA
Organism: Melampsora larici-populina 98AG31; assembly: GCF_000204055.1. Taxonomy (NCBI): domain Eukaryota; kingdom Fungi; phylum Basidiomycota; class Pucciniomycetes; order Pucciniales; family Melampsoraceae; genus Melampsora; species Melampsora laricis-populina. The sequence continues at coordinate 34,264 of NW_006768914.1, forward strand.
AGAGGTGGCGGAGTGGTACCCATTTAAAAAGAAAGAGGTACGCACATGGATAATTGAGACTGTCTTGTGCCCCACAAGCACCCCGCTGATTAATTCCTCTTGGGCCTCAGCACATAGTCGCACTATTGATCATCGGATCCACCAGATCGATCCTATCCCGCTCCCAGTACCATCGAATCCGGGCTATTTTGCAAATATGTGATGTTAACTTACCTGAATGGGGAGCATTACGCGCGCTAAGTAAGCGTCTTAAAAAGAACCTAGGCCTAAACGTCTCCGAACGGACAAGTCCACACGGAACTCCCCTGTTTGGGTTGAAAGTTCAGACCATCATAACAAATGTAGGTATTTGTTATGATTATGACCCTCTCAGTTGACAATTACTATGCATTATGTCTGACCCTACATTAATATTTTAATTCTATAACAGGAGCTTGCAAACCCTCTGGTCAGCCCCTATCTGGTCTGCCTCCCCGAACTGCCAACCAACGAAGCAATCAACCGTTTGTCTCAGTCGCAGAAATGGCGCGAAGGGTTTAGCAAGGATTTACGTGTTCAATCGGTGGTGTCCCGTGGTAAACATTGGTTTATATATGAACCAATCCAGCTATTTTCTCAACAAATTGTTGTACCAGCCTTCTTTTTCCAAAGCAATGGGAGAACCTTTGCTAAATGTCTCCCAGCATGTGTTCAAAAAGATCCACACAACCCTTTGGCAATGAAAACATCCATTCCTGCGGAACGAGATTTTGACTCCGATGATTTTCAAACCTTTGACGTCAAAGAGTTTTGGAAAGTGGCTGCCGAGATTACATTGCCTGACGGAACCAGTTTCTCTGAATCGTGTGGAGCATCTATATATCGTGGGTCTCTTCTTTGGCTGATAATGTTGCCTGTTGCCAACACGAGCTGATGAAATACATTGAACTTAGAGGAATCCCCAGACGGCCTTTGTCAACTACCTATCATCAATAATTGGCGCACACGTGCAAATGGACGCATCATCAAGCACATACCCATTGCTTTGTATTCCGATGATACCGCGGGTAATGTGTCGAAAAAGTGGAACAAGCACATGAGTGTTTTTTTCACACTTGCGGGGTTACCTCCATCGATGACAAACCAGGAGTATAATATACATTTCCTGGCCACGTCAAATTGCGCTTCAGCACTGGAATTGCTTGATGAGGTTGTTGATGATATCAAGTGGGTCCCTTTCATTTATAAATTATCTACAGTGCCTGAAGCTGACGGTTATGGTCCTACAGCCACCACAGTGCCCATGGTTTTGTTGCGTACGACCACGTCACCGGCACCGATATTCTGGCCATGGTGGTTGTCCTATTCCACCTGGGCGACGGCCCCATGCATGCGGAGATCAGTAATACAACAAATCCAGCCAATACGCTCACACCTTGCCGGATCTGTGAGCTGCAAGTCCCCCAGATGAGTGACAAAAAAACCAAACAGTATGTTTCAGACTTCATTGGAGTTGATTTAGATGGTGAACAGGTAACTGGGAAAAAATTTTAAAGTTTTAAAATTTTCGAAAATTTTGTCATTGATTGCTTGATCTTTATCTCAGTTCTCTTTACCACAACGTAACTGGGATGTCACACGAGCCCGAGCTGTGAAGATTTGGCGAATGGCGCAAGAGCCACATAGTAAAACGGCCGTCGAAACTGAGGCACGAAAGCATGGTTTCCGTGATTCTGTGTTGGATTATTTCATCAAGAAGGTCAACCTTGCGCATGATTCAGCTGAACCCAACGAGGTTGAGCGCGTATGCAAAGATCTGGACAGTCAACTAGGTTCTCGTCTCTTTAACTCCATGTTGAGGCTGCGAGGTACAATGAACATTACAACGTAACAAACATCAATGCGTAGCTGACCTTAACTTTTGATTGCCAGGCTTCAATGGCCATCAGGATACCCCTGTCGAAATCCTCCACGTAGTTCTTCTTGGCATTGTGAAATATATGTTCAGAGATATAATGAAATCCTTTGGCCTCCTGAAGCCCGGCAGTCGACACTACCGGGAATTATCAGCTCGGTGGAGAAGCTTCAACACCAAAGGTTTGAACATCGCACCAATCCAGCCCAACCTTCTAATTCAATTTTATCAGAGCCTGGTCGGCAAAGACTTCCAGACTGTGCTCCAAACTGTCCCTTTTGTCCTCTTCGATTACATTCCAGTCAACAAACGACAGCTCTGGATATCTCTATGTCTTCTCTCGTCTTACTTATTCCAGCACGAAATTAGACA
>NW_006768914.1:36629-52837 GCF_000204055.1 Melampsora larici-populina 98AG31
ATGGACGACTATTTGCGCGACATGGGAGTCGCGTTGTTGATCTTTTACAACCAGCTGCTGAAGGACTCTGCTCAGTGGGTGAATAAACCGAAATTCCACATGCTGGGCCACTTGAAGGATTCCATTCAAAGTTTCGGACCAGCAACCTTGTTCATGACACAAAAATTCGAGTCTTACAATGGACCTTTGCGCAACGCTTCAGTACACTCAAACCGCATGTGCCCAGGTCGTGACATCGCTAACACGTTCTGCAATTATCAATTGATGAGAGGCCTTCTTTCAGGTAACACTTTTTTTGATAAAGAACTGCAAGCCCGTTGTTCCGCTGGACCTCCAGTCCTCAGGCTCCTTGGGCGGATCCCTGAGCTTCCCAAAGCAATGGGTCTGGACCCAAAGGCCAAACAAGTCGCGGTTTACATATCTGGACGTAAGGTTTTTTATTGTATTTCACACCTTGGTTTTGGTGCTCACTTTTGTGACCTTTCTTGCCTTAAAGCGCGTGCCAAGGACTCCACCGAGATCCCGAGGTACCTTTCAAGTCAAGCGCCAGACGTGGCATGGGCCGAAAATTCCAGCGTCACTTTGGAAAACAGACAAAAGGTGGAAAAAGGGGACTTTGTCAAGGTGAGTCACCACCTTTGATTGGAATTAATTTGTTACAAACACATCAATTTAGAGTGTTCCCGTGACCGTTTTCCAGCTGGCCAATGCGAAAACGGTCACTCAAGTTACCTCCATCTGGAAGCCTGACGGAGGATCTGCCACCAAAACTGTCATTTTGCTTCAAGAGACTCAGCAAGGACCTGTTTATTCGTACTACGGAATGCGCGAGATAATTGTGACAATGCGGCAAAGATGGGTCAGAGTCCAAGTGAGCACGCTGAACTCACCTCCTTCCCACGCCTATGTCTGGTGCTGATTGGGCAATCCAGGATGTCGAGTGCATTTTGAACGTGCAACATAATTGCCACCGTTCTCAATGCTCAGTCGCAGATAATGGGACAAAGCGCCTGGAAAGAAGGGAAACAACCGCCAAAAACAGCATTATAGTACATAAGCCAACAAAGTACTTCATTCTGAACACGGCGAGCCACTACTCAGCCGAGACCCATCGAGAGGTCGCGAATGTTGGCGCACGTCTCATTTCACCTGGAGAATGGTTGACCACATTCCAAAAAGGCTTGGATGTTTGGCGATCTGTTCCAGCCAAAACTCGAACAAAAAAGGGCGGACACACCAAGGGCAAAGGCAAAGCCGACAACGCTGATCAAGATATGGAGGAATCAGAGTCCGAGTGTGACTGAGAGCTCTCTGAGGGTGGTGTTGGTCAAGGCCCAATTGTTTTTCTGATCTCTCCACTCTCACTCGACTGAAATCAGTCTTTTGCAAAGAATGCAATATCCCCCTGTGCTTTTGGAGAGTATTGTGTGCAACCATTTGTCCATCATCTTGAGCAACTTTCACTTGAGGAAGGTGCGATACCTTCCAAATGGCCACTTCGCGACTTGGTTCGCAGGCCACAGGCATCGTGGTCAGCGCGTGTTCCCTGAGAACCCAGGAAATCGCTGAGACCCTGCGGCGACCAATCAGAGATCGGGAAGCCAGGGGGTGAACTTCGCGCGCCTGAACCACATCACTCACGCTCACTCTGAAATCGGATTGTTCCAATTCCACCCTTTTTCAATTCTCCCTTCCACTTTGAAAACTCACCGTTCCAACTAATCTCGTTGATTTAATTTAAACACAAACCATGTCCTCTCAAACAAACCGCACTCAACCATACTCTTTGACTACCCCAAGGGGTGGGATGAGTCAGTTTCACCTTGTTTCTCTCAGATATCTCTGGTTTTCCGATCAACCACTGTCACTCTGACCTCTCTTTAGCCAACACAGGTCTTGGATCCCACTCAGGAAGCCGCGCCGAGCAGAGATCCGTGCGCGGCCAAGGCTCGACGAGGGCGTCCACTATTGATGTTGTAAGGTTTCATTATCGTTGGTGCTTGTTGTCCTACGCACGCTGACAATGAATGATAACAATGACCCATCCAGAACCGCGAAGGCAGTGACCTTTCGACGGAACAGATCATGGCTGCCATCGCAAGCTTAGGAGCAAAGCTTGAGAAGGAGATCTTGGTCCTCAGTGATAACCTCAAACAAGATATTTCCACGATCTCTGTCAAGATTGACAAAGACATATCCTCCTTGTCGAACCAAATGGAAGAAGATATGAATTCAATGGCGGACCAGATTGAAAGAAATCTCACGACTATCTCCAACAAACTGGATCAAGTCGATGAGACCGTGGGCGGGCTAACTGACCGTCACGCTGGTAATCACGCGCCGGCGGCTGGTACACCCTCCACAGGCCCTTCGGGCCCCACGCCTCCCTGGACCTACAGTGCTGAGCTGAAAGTGAGTTGATCACACTCCAAAGTCGCACTCGTGATCTGTTCTCCACACCGTTGATTTTCAAATGTTTCTACCCTGTCGATCACTTGGCTAGGAACGTGTATATAACTTTGCATACGAATCTGTCGCTGAGCCCAATATTGCGTCTTATACAAAACTGGAAGACCCAAATGGAAACTTAATCGTTCACTCTCTGTTCAATACAATCAAGGTATGTGAATCGAGTTTGAGATTTATCCGATTGTTCTCTCTCCAACCTCACTCGGCTGTGTTCATGTTGGCACTACAGCAAAAGATCAAAAACATACCAGGTACGTGGTCAACCGAACAACTTCCCCCAGTTGTCAATGGGGCGCAAAGTGTTGCGGCCATCCAAACGTACACAACGTTGCTTAAAGACGCTGGTAAACACGCTCGCGAGCGTTTACACAATTTGGTCAGTCATGCTCACTATTGAATGTAAAGCTGGATTGATTGTTGACATTGCTCATCGGTTTGCTACCGAATTAATGTGGTACTAAGGTGTTGCACAACATTAAAAACAACCCCGAAGCTACGGTTCCTTCCATTAAAAAGCTCTTGCATCGTGTAAGTGACCTTGTTGACGGGAACAACTTCCAGATGTGTTCGGAACCCTTGTTCGGAACCCTGATTACTGCTTTTACATTTGCGCTCTGCATATAGATCGCCAGGCAGTGTGGAAACAGCGCCGACGGGCTGGATGAGGAGGCGTATTGGCTCAGAGCGCCTGAAGCTCTACGCCTTCGTATTACATACCTGGTGATTTGCCATTCAAAGCACTGGATTGACGAATGTGAAACTGAAAGCAGATGTCCTGACTGTGCGTTTTGACCAGCGACGCGAGGCCATACGGATCTTTCAATCCCGTCGGGCTGGCGGCGGCGGCGGCAATATCTGGGCCCGGGTGGACAAACAGCTCCACCTTTTGAGTGATGAAGAGCCCTTGTATGCTTCGGCGTAAGTCTCTTTTTGTCCTTTGGATACACACTCACTGACCAGTGTTTGCATGCAGGTTTTACAACTTAATATATGATCAAGATTGTGCCACCTTTGATAGCAAAGGATACTTTGCAAATATTGACGTAAATGCGACTTTCGACCTGCCTTTGGAGGAGGAGATACATGAGGAAATGGAACGTTTGTTGCAAGAAGGGGCCACGGGTATGCAAGGATGAATGACAACTACAACTCTCATTTGGCAGATTTGGGGATTTCAACCTTCCTGCCTATTTCGAAAATTATTTGTAGATCAAAGTTGTAGAGAGAGAATTTCTTCGGTATCAACTCCACTCCACACCTCATTCCATATATCATTTCTTTACTGTCTGTACTGCGTCCATGGTTGCGAAATTCATACGCTTTTGCGCCCTTTCCCGTGCCCATTTCTTGATTTGGTTTTAATTTTATCGCCATTTGACCCAAATCGAATATGCGTGTTACGGTCTTCTGGCCAGTTCTACACCATCTAGGCCGTCGTAATGCCAGCTGAGGCCGTGTAGAGAACGCTGAAATTCCGACACCCTGGAGGCTGCTACGACGCCAGGGTGTCGTTTTGATTGCGTCATAGGTCTGGCCAGCTAGTGACAGCCTTTGGCTCCGCGGGCCAGGGCCGCCTAAGGACGGCCCATTTTGACCGTGCCTAGGCGGTCAGGGTGCCCCCGTGGTGTAACTAATAATAAATACTCCAGTATTAAAATATTTTTTCAACGAGCACGGAGTATTTCATGGTACTTATATAGCATGATCCCGAAAATACTTTTGCAGGGACAATAATATGTTAATTGAAATGTGAAAATGTGAATACCTGGTACCCCAATGGATTCAATTCCTCAGTATAATAGGTGGTAGTGTTCTTTGCTAAAGAATTTGTCTTGAGTTTTGATTTGATCGAAATAAGTCACCTGTTTCTAAACAACTACTACCACGAATCATGACTTCTTCCAATGCACTGCCAGTAGAGATAGTAGAAAAAATTATCAGTTTTGTGTGTCTCATCTCTCCGTCGAGACCTACGGAACCCCTAAATAGTGCAGAACAGCCATTCTTAACTCACCCTTCTGTAGTTCAATTACTTAAACTTCGATTAGTTGCCAAATCTTGGGCAGCAGCTGTTCCACGCTTCGTGTACCGGTCTTTATATTTAAGAACACCAATCTTTAATCATTATCTTATTAGAATGTGGATCAACTGTTTAAGTATTTCGAATTTATCCAACTTGCGTCGACTTTGTTTGGATCAAGTCCTCTATATCCCAGCTTCGAAAGCAACAGGATATCATATGGCGTTATCAGATGAATGCAGTGACCAATTTGAATATGAATACAGTCGCTGGGAGCCCAATTGCATATTGATGCCAGACGCTGCCGATGTTGTTAGCTTATGTGGTTCAAGATTGATTGAATTGAAACTAATCTTTCAACGTTCGGTTGGTTTCTCTGATAGTATGGTAGTTGCGATGAAGCGTATAAAAAACCTCAAGAAACTATTAATTGAAGGAACGATGGCTAGAGATATTATCAATGATTCGAGATCTTTGTCTGCAGTTTTACAAAACGCTGAATCTTTAGAATCATTATCCTTGAGATTAGCAGCTCTACCAAGGTTAAAATTGAAAGTCGGATGTTTAGAGAACTTATCTCATTTTTGGATTGCATGTCATCGATACAACTTGAACGCAATCGTCGATTTCTGCCGAAAAGGTCCCAAACACATCAAGCTTCTTGAATACACTACTACTCGCAGGCCTCAAGAATCGAAAATGCTGCTCTTAGCTGTCCGAAACTCACTCGAAGCGCTAACTGTAGATTCAATTCCAGATGATCTTCCGCGTTCAATCAGAATCCAAGAATTCCCGAAACTCCGTATTATACGCTGCAAATACATCAATCCTTCATCCGACCGTCCAATATGGTTTGAGTGGTCGCTTTTTCATACTGTTGAGGTTATCATTACGAATTACTGCGAGAGTAGAACTTTTTGGGAAATAGCCTTACTGCCAGCTGGTGGACCTCACTTGAAAGAAGCCAACAAATTAAAAACATTCATCTTTATAATGGGAGATGACGATCCAATCGAAGACCCCGAGTTAGCACAATTTTTCAATACTTACGGTTTTATCTGCCATTTTAAATCTGGAATCAACGATACTGAAATATTGGTGAGTATTACTAATTTCGTCGAGAGTCATATGAAGTACAGCTTAAACTAAGACGCAAATCTCCCTCCCACAGGAACTTTTGCAAAATGAAAAGCACGCAAAAGATGTAGATGCTCGTAGCCAATTGACTTGTGTGAGTAATTGAAACTAAATCATAGATTTTGAAAGTAAAAGCTAAAGAGGTGTATCTGGTTAAAATTATTGTTAGGAATCAATCCACTGCTCAACTTCAAAATTTGGCTTTGAGAGAAAAATACAACATTAACATTGTAAGAGTACTTCCCAAAATAAAATGCTTAAATAGTATAGATTAGACTCATTACTCTTCAACATTTGATTACGTGTACGAAGAGTGCTTATTCAGATAAAATACAATATATATAAATACTCAAATATTAAAAAGTACAAATAATGCTGAAGTTTTTGTATCATATAATCTCAATTGTTTGATTTTGTATAACTTTTCTCAATAAATCTTTTGTATTTCGTAAAGTTTGAACTAATGTATTTAGTTCCCGTCAACTTCAAATACGCCTCCATTCTTGAATTCAAAGACTAAGTACTGAAAATTTCACTTCTCAAATTTTACTCATGAGCCATTTTTAGGCTGTCTGTTAAATCAACATTAAGAAGAAATGTAGTATGTATCAAATCATTGAATTTCACTATGCAATTGTTTTTGTTAACTAATTTTGCGAATCAAATTGTGTGTATGTCAAAATGTCTAATCGAAGGTGTTAATGAAAGATAGAGTTAATTAAACAACGCAGTAAGCTTAGGAGTAGCATTTTTTTACGGGGCTTATTCAGCTCAACCTTGATCGTATTTCTCATGAACAAGCATGAATACGCAGAATTTAAAATCAGGATTCCTTTCGAAGTAGCCGTAGATTTAGGCAGCGTAAAGGGCCTGCGATTAGAGAATCAAATTGTAAAATAAAAGCTGTTAGTGAAATAGAAAGTTCACTAAAGAACACATTAAGCTCCCAGCGGCGCATTTGATTAAGGGCTTTTTTGGGCGCATGCTGTACAGTAATCTCGTGTACAAACATAAGTTGCAGAATTTGGAAGTCTTGATTATTCTTATGTATATGTAGATTTAATCAGCGCAATGGCTCTGATATTACCACTGAAAGTATTGCACTGTTGGAGATTAATGAGCAGATTGTGTTTTCAAAGAATCCCGATTGGCAATTTCTCGTATATACCAAGCGACAAGTAAAGAAGTTACAGTTGTTCCTTGTGTTGCAAAACTATTCGCTAGCTTTCGGGTAGCTCTGGTACAGTTATCTACTCAACTTAGTTATACTATTGCGCAGCAAGTAGGGAAACCATAGTAGACGCTAATAACCTGGCTCATGATAATGAAATTAATTTGGCGGCTCGAGTTTTGCTGAACGTCGTGTATTAGAAAGTTGAAGTAAAAATTAGTACCTAATGAGTCGAGTGAATACGAGAAGGTTGAATTACCCGAATTAATCTATGGATGTAGTGCTTGCAAAGTTATAAGTTGTATATCTAAATAATGTAGCAATGGGGGAGAAGTTTTTGTAAAGGTTATTCCTACCTAATTGAAGGATTGAAGGAATTATTGAATGAATTCGTAGCTCAGATTACTAAATATGTGTGCATCGCCAGCGCTTCCGATAGAATTCATCGAACTGATCATATCGTATATGTGTGATGATACTTCATACTTGGCAATTGATGTATACAACAGTGCTGAAGTAAGATTTTTAAAACAAAAATGTGTTGTCAACTTACTCAAATTGCGATTACTGGGACGGACCTGGGCAGCGGCAATTCAACATTTAGTATATAAATCTTTACGTTTAGCCTTTCCATTCACTCGTACCTACTTAGCCCGAATGTCAAGCATCGACGTAGCCGCCACGAACATGTCGTGTTTATGCCAACTTACTTTAGATCAAGTTATGTATCGAGGTGTAATTGGCCCAGGAACTTTTTACGATCGAATCATGGATCCAAAGCTCAAAAAGTTAGAACTCGAATATCAACACTACGCGACGAAGTCTACCAATATGCGAGATGCAGCCAGTTTGATCAGTTTTTGCAGCTCTACTTTGACTGATCTTAAGATAAATTTCACTCACTCGGTCGGGTTTTCGAAGAAGCTGATCGTTGCGATAAGCCAAATCAAGAACTTGAAATCTTTGTCAATTGATGGTGACAAGTTTCATAACATTAATAATAACTCGGACTCGCTAATTGAGGTGCTAAATGCTACTGATGAACTCGAGTCCCTATCGCTCGATTTTGCAACTTTGGATTCGTTAGATTTGAAAGTCGGAGCTCTAGCAAAATTGAAACATCTGTGGGTTGGTAGTCATTTAATGAACACCGATGCAATTAATGACTTTTGTGAAAAACAAGGCAGATCCATCAAAATACTAGAGTATACGCCAACCAGCGATGAAGCATCCTCAGAACGTTTAATGCTAGCACTTAAACTTACACTAGAAGTATTATTTATGGCCATGTTGCCAAGTTACATTCCCAGTAATCTCCGAATGACCGAATTTCCGAAGCTGCGTGTTCTGAGAAGCGAATATGTCAATCATCTACTCGACTATCCCAAATGGGCTGAATGGACTATATTTCAAAATGTCGAAGTTTTCATTACACCTTATAGAAAGGACAATACTCACTGGCGAAACGAAATGAAGGAAATCGCAAAACTTCCTATGCCGGCCAATTTGATGCATTTCGTTTTCATCATTGAAAAAGGAATAGCAATTAAGAAAGAGGAGTTAATACGTGAATTTGGAAAGCAGGGTATTGAGTGTCATTTCGCAACTAGATTAAATCATCATGACTTACTCGTGAGTAATTTTAAACTTTGTGAGCTACAGTATTAAGCAATACTGATATGCGGTTTGTCAATTTCCTACGGTCAGAGATTAGCCAATGGACTCGAGCGCGACTCAAACGAAGAAGTGCATAGCGATGGCATTTGTTAAGTTATAACGTATAAATAGGGATCTGAGATTAATGTAAGTGATGCTCTTATGAGAGTTTGGTTCATGAAAGAAGGAGAGCAAGTAACTAATTAACATGTCATTCACAATAAAAAGTGTGCTCGAACTGTAGCTCCTGAGATATGGAAGTAAAGGATGGTACGAGTAGCTATATAAAAGTTTTAAATTGAACAATATAGTTAGCTTAGTTTATCACCCCACTATTTAGAATCGCCGTGACCTGGGCAGGGGCATTTGCGTGTTTTGATATTCTTTAGTATTTCAAGGCAAAAACATTAGATCTAAAGATTTAACAACTGATGAGACTGCAAAATCATTATGCGTTGCAAATGAAGTTCCAAATATTTGTTCATCTGCTGGTGCTTTATTTATAGTAGAGAAGTTGTTTGTTGTGATTTGGCCTGGAAGTAATTTTAGTACAATGCGTGAATTGAGAAAACTGAGAGCGAAAAGTGCCAAGCCCGCTATCTATTTAGTTATATTCAGTAGCCTAGATTCTACGTATGCATACTGATTGAGTATTCAGCTCAGGCGCAGAGACAGCTGATATTGTAAGTTGTGGGTAAAGTTGGGAAGATCAAAATGTTGAATGATTGGGAGGCTAAGATGCCTATTACGGCAAATAGTGTTGTCTTCTCCCTATTTTGCGATTGAACCTGACATTAAGCTGTCAAGTACGGTGATATTGGTTTTGAGGTGAAAATGCCAGTAGTGAAAGAAAAGCAGTTTTAAAAGTTAGCAAGTGGAGCTTGGAGTTCGGAAGGAAAATTGAATTTGCGTAGCAGCTGGTTAATCACACAGAAAATAATCAGCATGAATTGGCATATGCGGCGGCAATCGGGAAGTGCGATGAAAAATTACCCTCAAAGAAGGGCAGGTCATGGGAGCAGATAAATAGTAGCAGTGACATCACATTCGTTCGGTATCAACCCATCTTGAATACTATTCCTCGTCGTTAACTTCAAAGAAGCAATATCCTCGAAATTGCTGAATCCATTTAAACCGATATTATGGCACAACCTGCGTACCTACCAGTTGAACTGGTGGAGCACATTATGAAATATTGTTGCAAAATAGGGGAATTCCTACCAATTGACGATTATAATAGCGCAGATAGTCAGTTTCTCAATCCGAAATCCGTTACAGATTTACTCCAATTGCGATTGATAGGGAGATCGTGGGCCACAACTATCCCACAATTTGTCTTTAACGTGTTGGACTTGATGTCTGCTATTGGGAACAAATATGTTAAGCTATTATTAGCAAGTACCTTGAAACACTCTCATACAATGTACTTACGACGACTTTCGTTAAACGGAGTTTTGTGTCTACCCGAGGATTGGGCTGGTTCATTTGGCAGAGAAGTCACCGACCAGGATTGCTTACAAGTAGACTTCGAACATCAACACTCCTCAACGGAATCAATCAGCATGCAAGACGCAGCAAATATTATCAATTTGTGCGGATCCAGCTTAACGGATTTGAAAATTCATTTCACCAACACTGTCGGATTCTCGAGGGATTTCATATGTGCGATCAGTAAAGTGAAGGCTTTGAAAGTATTGATAGTACAAGGTTCAAGCACTGAGAACCATAAGAATAATTCAAAGTCTCTCATATCAATCTTGAACACGACTACATCTTTAGAATCTCTTTCTTTAAAATTCGCAACATTGACCTCTTTAGTTCTAGACTTAGGAGCGTTACCTAAACTAATCCATTTGTGGGTAGATTGTCACACACAAAATCACAATGCGGTAGTTCACTTTTGTCAACGTCACGGAACCTCAATTAAACTACTCGAGTATATACCAACGGACTACTTAAACGACGAAACACATATGATTTTAGCAGTGAAAGAGACACTAGAAGCAATTTTTGTTGTTATGATGCCAGATGACATCCCATACGACCTACGGAATCATTTATTTCCGAAGCTCCGAATTTTGAAAAACATGTTTGTCAACCCACGACATGAAGAGCCGCTATGGCTGACATGGGAGATTTTTCGAGAAGTTGAAGTTTATATTACTTATTACTGTGAAACAGCTGATTATTGGCTCAGGACGCTTAGAAAAGATTGTGAGCTGCAATTTCCAAAAAAATTAAGACAATTTATTTTCTTAACCGAAGACAACGATTTATTGGAGGACGAGACTTTAATAGGGCTTCTGAAGCCTCATCAAATCAAATGTAATTTTGAGGCACGACTTCGTTATTCAGATATATTAGTGAGTACCTATATCTAACTTTAACACTTTGTCGAGAGTTGTTAACATGAAGTTATTGACTGTGGCTGTGATAGCAAAAAATCATGAAACCGGAGGATCAAGGTAACAAAAGTTTGGAAGTTATTGGGAAATCTGTAGTAGCATCAAGGAGTAAGAGTCTTTGAAAAATTCGAGAACATTAGTGGAATTTGAAAATCTCTGTAAGTCACATCTCAATATGAATTCCGCAACAAAAGGGTAGGGAATTCACTTATTTGATACTTGGTCTGTATTCAAGGGTTTACTCGGACAAAAACATTTGAAAAATGAAATCACAACTTTCTAAAAAAAAAAAATTGCAAACTTTCGAATGAGTTCCTCTTCTTGAGTTATTAACGTATATCTTTTGTTTGTTGAGAGTTTGAAACTGCGTAGTAATAGATGGAGGTGAATAGTTTGTGGTTGAACATGTTGTAAATTGTTCACAATGCATAGAGCTTGTAATAAACCTCATTAGCTCTGTGTCAAATTGCCGTAAAAATTGGAAAGATGTGAAGTTGGCCCGCAAACAATGCTATAATAACATTACAAGAGAGGAGTGCGGCGCCCGCCGCCCAACTTAGCTAGTATACTGTATATTAGGATATACGTATATTGAAATTCCCAAAATAGAGGGTTGTTCGGGAGATCCTTTTCTCCAAAACAATACACTTACGGTACTCAAAGCTACATACTTACGCTTACATAGTTTGTGTACATACTTTTTTTGTTTTTTTTTGGCGGGGAAAAAAAAATATATTTGTGTCCCAAAGTATCTAGCTTTGAGGACCCCTACATACTTTCTACCTCATGCCTCGCCTCGGCCATCGGCAAGTCCTCACCCTTGAGCTCGCTCGGGCAAGTACCTATGCCTTATCAGGTATCTTTTCAACTGCTCAACCCCCCTCTTACGTTGGTTCATATGCTTGTCTTCACTTCGATTTAATAAACACCACTGCTCTGATGCTGCTGGACTTTGAAGACACCTTCATCCTGGGTGCCATCTCTCTTGTTCGTGCCTTCAACAATTTCGTCAAAACTACCAGCGACCTCGAGGTTTTCATCAACTCTCAGCTCGCCATTCACCAACATGTTTTCAACGTAGCTTTGGCAATCAGCAATGCTCTAGAAGACATTAGCCGCCTCCGATACATCGATCCAAGAATCCACATCAGACTTACGACCATCCAACAACTCAGGTTTGAAAAGGTGTTTGATGGGGGTGATCGAAATTTTCTCCGATATGTAAGTTCAAATCATATGACTCGTATTCATGTTGGTTTCTGAAAACTTACAACTCAAACCTCCAGGCACGGATTTCAAGATCAAATTTTGACATATTAGTGAATCACATCCGACATGATTTGGTATTTCATAACGGCTCCTCTGCACCTCAAATGCCAGTCGAGTGGCAGCTACTTGTCACTTTATGCCGACTCGGTTCAAGTGGTAATGGTAGTAGTGCATATATGATAGGGCAGTTATTTGCAATCAGTGGTAGGTAACACTATCTTCCCGTGCGCCCTGGAAATTTGAAACTTATGTTCTTTTTTTTAGAGGGATCCGTTCATAATTTCACCAAACGTTGTTTTGAGGCGATTTTGAAGATGGAAAAAGAGTTTGTTTATTGGCCCAATCAAGACGAAAGAAACCGAATCAAAGCTCATATTGGAAGCAAATCATTTTTCAAAGACTGTGTGGGATTTATTGATGGCACTCTCATACCACTCGCCTTTGCACCTACCAAAGATCCAGAAGATTTCTGGACTCGTAAGCATAATTATGCTCTCAACACGATGCTAGTCTCTGATCACAGGGGGAAAATCATATACTATTTACATGGGTGGTGTGGTAGTGTACATGATCAACGAATCTACGCCTCATCTCAAGTAAGTCTTTCCTGTTCATTTAATTTAATTGGCATTAATTTTTGGGAGTAGCTTGCACAACATCCACAGCATTCCTTTGGCGAAAACGAGTACATCTTGGCCGACTCGGGCTACACATGCTCCCAGCACGTCATCCCGACTTTCAAATCTCCACGATTGCAGTTGTTAGATATTGTGAGAAGGGAGTTTAATCAGGAACTGAGTGAACAACGAGTTGTCAGTGAACACAGCAATGGCCAACTAAAACTTCGATTTCAATCACTCCAGAGTTTACGAATCTTGATTAAGGACAGCCAATCGGCTGAGCTCGCAGTGGAATGGCTTAAAGTTTGCTGCATACTGCACAACTTTGCAATTACTTTCAGGGACCAATGGATTCCAGATTCATATCCATCTGATCATCCTGAAGCAGCTTTCGGTGAAGATCAAGTTCCGGAGGATCGAGGCACATCCTATCAAAGATGAAATGAACTCCTAAATCAGTTTAGAACTTATCGAACCAATCGAAACAATTAGCTCCTTCACACCTTTTTAAAATTATCTTTGAATACAGTTGTATGCAACCGAGTCACTCACAGGTCCAATGAAATGAATGTTTGTTTCGCTCCTGAATTAATAACTCAGAAGGAAAAGAAGTTCTTTGAGTTTGTGAGAAATTCGAGTCAATCACTGTGTTTATTCAAACACAGCGATTGACTTACCTATGAGATTTTCAATATGTTAATCAAAGTATTTAATCGATTCATCGTCTCTGTGATGAAATGGATGCAAACATTAAATCCAAATAAATGATCACTTTGGATCGTTTGTTTGAGCACGCAAAAAGGAATAACTGCTTTTCATGAAATAAATGTTTTGGTAAACAAAAACATTTTTCAGCATCTTTTTAATATTGAGAAAACATCACTACAAAACAATCATTTTTGAATGAAAACTTTCTGATCATCATCTAACAAAAGGGAACAACATAAACACTTATAACCAATTTGAAGATAACCAAATAATCATAAATTTTTGGATAACTAGTCAGGACTCTTTAATTTTTTTGTATTTTATTTTAGCAAATTGGGAGATATAACAAAATCTTTACTTTTTGAATTTTTCGATTTTAGCAATTTGAGAAAAACTTTATTAATGAAGCACATGAACGTTTGAAATCAATTCATTCCATCAATGATTTCCTGAGCCATAGTACGAGCCTCTTCAAGGGATATACCAACCGAACAAAACTTTGTAATCATATCAGCCTTCTCTCTAGCCAACTCAAGTTTAGATAATCCTGATGCCTGACTCGTTTCAGTCAAAGCTTTGCGTTCCTGAGCTAATTCTCTTTCTAACTTGAGCAATTCGAGTTCTTCAGATTTAGCCTTCTTAGTTTTCTTCCTTTCAATCTCTTCTGGTGTTAAATCATCGATTTCCAAGTTATGTTTCTCGTTTTGATTTCCAAATCGGGCACCTATGATGTTCATTAAATTATTTGAAGCTGATGATGCTTGTTCCAGCATTAGTCGGTTACTCTCATTTGCAGCCTTGCTCTCTTGTTTTAATTCTTCGTAATCTGCTTGAGTAGGTAATGAGGACTGAATCGATTTGAGGACACCTAAAGTTCCAGTCGAAGGTCTTCAAGGGTTGTCACTGACACTTTTATTCTTCGATAAGCTGATATTGACACGTGGTTGTGTTTTGGAAGATGAAAGAGTTTGAGAGCTTCCTGTTCGTTCAAGAGATCGAGAAGCCGGAGTTTGGGATGGGGGTGGAGTTGCTTCTCTGCGGTCATGCACGCTAATGTCTTCCTGGGCATCGTTTTGAAAGTTGTTGTTAGCATTGAGCAACTGAGTCGGATCCCAGCCACTGTATTGAGAGTCAGTGGGCTCCATAGGCGAAAGCGGACGAGACATGTGCTCCGAGGTCGTTGGCTGAGAATTGACACCTGTTTCAGCAGTCGCCAAAGGCTCATTGCCAGCACGATGACGCATGATCGGGAAGAGGGCATCGTAGTAGGAGCATCTACTAATCAAACACTCTGTGTGAACAGAGTACAGTCAGACATCGGTCCAAGTTCTTGCCAAGTATGTAGTGAGGACCCTTACCTTTTGTAGTCTGAGCCGCCAGAACCTTAAGTTGTTCCTCTCGATCTGCAGTCCACTCACCTTTTGCCTCTAGTGCCTCGATTTCGCTCGTAACCCCGTGTTCAATCATTTGACCGCCTCCTTCGCCTGTTGCCCTACGCCATTTTTCCGCGTCGTGGAATTTGGATTCAAGAATATCGATCTAGTGTTTTAACATGATATTTCAAAAAAAAAATCAGTGAAAGATGATACCAAAGAAAGCAAACTAATATGTGTTTCTTACCTTCTGTTTGACACCTTCCCATGTAGGCGCCTTGAATCCATTTGCACCTATGAAGAGGGTACACCTTCTGGCACATTCCTTCTTGTTCGGAAGGCCCATTCGAAATCTTTCATAATTAGTCGAGATCGTATCAGTTTGATCCATACACATCCACTCCGCATCACTCGAAGAGGTTTGATCACCCCAAGTGAGACATAACCATTCCACTATCAAATCTAACATCGTCTTCCCATCTGAATTAACATCTTTCTGCCATGAAATCTGTTTTCGAGCAGACTGCTCTTCAGTTGAAGAAGTCTCAGTGGCTGTAGCCGGGGGCGCTGGAGTTTTTTTTCTCGAAGAAGCTGAAGGGGTTTTTCTTGTTGAAGTCTGACCACGACCACGACCACGACCACGACCACGACCACGAGGCTTAGGATTTGGCTCATCTTGTACTGTTGGAGGAGGTGTTGATGTGACCGAAGGCTGCATTACTGCAGGAGCTGATGCGATTGGAATCGACTGAGCACTAGGATACGAAATGAGTAGGGGAGATCCTGAGGAAACAAATGGATGGTGTCCAGAATACGGCGATATAAGAGGGATTTGGCCTGCGGCCGGACTGATTAGCGAAGGAGGTACAGTCCACCCCACATTGCTCGTGATCAGGTTATTGAATGGAGTTGATGGGGGATCGGTTGGAGAGTCAGTTGGGTTGATATTCGGCGGTGATGGAGATTGGTTGGGCATATTGATATGTATGCATGTATGATGTACGGGGATCAGGAGTGTGAACGGGGTTGGTCAAGTTGAAAGAAAAAAAATACTTGTCGTAGGTCGTACATAGTTGCAAAAAACTATGTACAAGCAAGTATGTAAGCGTACATACTTGCTTTGAGTACCGTAACTGTATATCACAAAATAATATTCGATTCTGATATACAGCCTTTTGGCTGTATATCAGACCGAAAAACGATATCTGCCCCTCTCTCTTTTCCATATCGCCCCTCTCCATCAACCTTTCCCTATTCCTCATCCGTCCTCACCGTCTACATATGATCTCGGCCACTTTCCTCAGCTCATTTCCTCATCCGTCCTCACCGTCTACATATGATCTCGGCCACTTTCCTCAGCTCATTTCCTCATCCGTCCTC
>NW_006768915.1:0-10831 GCF_000204055.1 Melampsora larici-populina 98AG31
GTCCCGATCGGGCGTATTATGTGGTGCACGAATTAAGGACCAAGTGACTGGCGAGGAATTCAACATACGGGCAAAAGGAATCATCAACGCCACCGGGCCATTTTGCGATGGCATTCGAAAGTTGGACGATCCAACAATTGAGAACATTGTAGCTCCCTCCTCGGGAGTTCATATCACTCTCCCATCTTATTATGCACCCTCTCATATGGGACTCATTGATCCTGAAACTTCAGATGGTCGAGTGATTTTCTTCTTACCTTGGCAAGGTAACGCAATTGCTGGTACAACTGATTCACCTGCTCCAGTTCAACAAGATCCTTTACCTAAAGAAGAAGAAATCCAATGGGTACTTGGTGAAGTACGAAATTATCTTAGTCCTGAACTCAAAGTCCGACGTGGAGATGTATTATCAGCTTGGTGTGGACTTAGACCACTTGTACGAAATCCAGCTGCCAAAGATAGTCAATCGTTGGTACGAAATCATATGATCAATGTTTCACCATCAGGACTCTTGACCATCGCAGGTGGTAAATGGACTACGTACCGTGCTATGGCTGAAGAAACTGTAGATGCGGCTATTGACGCCTTCAATTTGAAACCGAACGGACCATGTATCACCACTCATCTTCAACTTATCGGTGCTCATGGTTGGCACAAAACGCTTTATATTAAATTGATTCAAGATTTCGGACTTGAAAGTGAAGTAGCCAAACATCTTACTGATAACTATGGAGATCGAGCATGGTCAGTTTGTGCCTTAGCAGAACCAACAGGAAATCGATGGCCAGTACATGGAAAAAGACTTGATCCATCATATCCATACTTGGAAGAAGAAGTCAGATATGCTGTTAGAAATGAATATGCAGTGACGCCGATTGATATAATTGCAAGAAGAACAAGATTATCGTTTTTGAATGCACAAGCTTCATTGGAAGTCTTACCACGAGTGATTGATATCATGGCCGAAGAATTAGGTTGGAATCATGTACAAAAAGAAACTTATTTTGAAAGTTCAAGAGATTTCTTGTTATCTATGGGTTTACCTAGGTCCAAGACTTGGCTTAGTCTTTCGGATGTGAGAAGAGGATTATTGAAGAAACAAACTCGGGATGAAGGACAAATTTTCTGTGAGTGCTTGAAATCTTAAAAGAGCGATGATCATTCAGACTTGATATGTGAAATTCGATAGGGGTTCTATTTGCTGATCTATGTATCATCTCTTCCTTCTAATTCTTGAACTAATTACTCACAGCTCGAGCAATGTTCAGTCCTAAGGAATTGAATCAATTAAGAAAAGAATTCGCGGATACAGATTCTAATGGTGATGGAATGATTTCACCTGATGATTTAGAAAAAGCACTCAAACACTTGAATTATGGAAATGTACCCAAGGTGAGTTTTTGGTTGAATAGGCTTATAATTGAAGAGGTTTCGGATATTCACGTGTATGGCGTTTTTCGGTTTATTGAAATAGGGAACTGTAGAAACACTTGTTTCTGAAGCACAACTTAATCAACCAGGTTTAATTGATTTCTCCGATTTCTGTAAGTCGTTTTTTGTCTTATTTCTCAATCAAAAGTGTGACTACTTATTGAAGAAAGAATTTCTAACTTTTTGTTTTGCTTTTGGAAATCGTTTATAATGTAGTGGATATTGCATCTGCTGCAAAAGAAGTTTCTTTATCAAATACATTACAAAGGTTTTTAAGTGCTGATTCACAACAAGCTGGATCTATTGAATCTCAACAACAACAACAACCAGATCCAGTTGGACCATTTGCTAAGGAAAGTTCTGGTAAAGAATCTGAACAGGTTCGTATTTTTTTCTGTCTTTTCCTTGATTAAAAAACAATTGAAGGATTACTCAAGATGTTGATGATTGTGAAATGGGGTTTCCTTTTTTGTTTTTATAGATTCTTCGGCTGTTTGGAGTAGATCAATTCCAGTTGAAAGATCAGGTGGTGGTACATAAAGTATTATAAAAAAAAGGAAAAAACAATCTAGTGATTTTAAATCTTATTATCAATTATATGTATCCTGCACCAGCATTTTTTTTAGAAACCCCTATTTTTATTTGTTCCCTTTGTCTCTTTTTTTTACTCTCTTTTATTGATTTTATCTTATTGATTTTTTTTGGTATTCATTTGGTTTTATTATTCTTCATGTTTTAAACACAACAAAAGTAGAGGAGAGTTTTTTTGTCTTTCTTGGTTTTGCAAGTTTATGGGTTGGTTGCCTTTTTGGCTGTGAAAAATGGTGGTGGTTTTCTTTGTTTTTTTTTTGGTTTTTTATGATTTGATTGGATAGCATATCTTCAAGATGTGAGATTCAAGAATCATGTTTCAGGTCGGTATCCATGAATGCGTACCCTAAGAAAACATATTTTGCATATATGTAGAAAGCTCCGCGGACCCGCTTGAGCATAGCGAGACCAAGATCAGTTATTAATCATCAGAGAGCTCTATGTATGCTGCTTGCATCCATCATAAGGGTGACTGCTACATTCAATTGCCTTACAATCTTATTGAGAAACGCCATTCTTCACTCATCCAAGTCATTGGTTTTGAGGGACTCCCATGACCAAGTCGAAATTCTTTACAACTTGTGCAAAAAAATGTAAATTGAACATCGTATGCGAAGTTTATACAAGAAACAGTGGTTAATACATAACACTTCAAAACATATATGAAGGAAGACTGAGATGCAATCCTGCTATCCAAGGCGGGCTAGTTTATGATACCAATACCTCCTGATTCAATGATCTGAACCACTCAAAATCCAGGTGATGAAAATGTTATTCAGGGTTACTGGATGTGTAAGCAAAGACAGCATCACTACCCAATATCTTGGTCTGAATGTGTCGCAGAAGTGATAGTCTCTGTATGTATTGATCAAGAAAAAAAAATGTTAGTCAAAAGATATCAAGACGAGATCAATACTTACCTGAAGATCAAATCAGCTTACAGAATCAATGTTGGAAGTTTTGACTGTGAGACCTTCACCGACCATGTAGGGTGAGACGGTGACCACCAAGATGTTGAGGATTGGATGATCTCCAGTGTAATTTAAACATGAAGAAATGATTGAAGAACCACCTTCGATCATTAAACGATTGATTCCATTGATTTTACAAACTTCAAAGACTTTTTCTAAATCTAATCCTTGGTTAGCTAAGGAGTCTCCCAAGCATTATTCAAAATGAAGTTCGAATTGGATGAGCTGTTTGAATGGGTTTGTATCAAGAATCGACAATGGACGTACATGGGTTCATACCGTTTGTGATCGGAATCACTCGAGCTCCAGCTTCCTCTAAACTTTGTCGATCTTGACTAGATATCATACTTCTTGCACAAATCAACCAAGGTTGTTTTCCAGTTTGATTTCGATAATTTTTAATTAATTTACAATCAATTGGAGTTCTTAATCTAGTATCAAGTACGATTGGTTGAGGTTGATTTTCAAGTGGGACTGTAAAAGAAAGATTCCTGGCTAATCGTTTGAAATGATCAATATTAGTAACTCATCCCATCACAACTTATTTGGATTTGATTGAAAGAAAAGGTTAAAGATGGGGTTTTGCCATCTAGACTCACATCATGTACGCACCTGTCAACTGCGGATCATCATTGAGCAATGTGCCGATTCCAACCAAAATCCCATCATGACGAGTTCTCATCCTACAAAAAAATGGAATCCATAAGATTTCAGTCAAAGTCATTCTAAAGATCAAATCAATAAACCCAATGACCAAACTCAACATATGAGTCATCTTCATAGATTGATTACCACTTAATCTTAATTGTCTACCATCTACACCAGCAATCTTACCATCTAAAGATTGAGCATAAGTTAATGTAACGAAAGGTCTTCTGGAAAGGTCATGATTTAAATTTTGATGAAATTCAGGTGAAATGATTGGATTGTAAATTGAATCTAAAAATTCTGTTATTCCAGTATTGGTTGAATTTGAATTGCTCATTTTGTTTTGAAAATGAGAGAAGTCTTGATAATATGGATTTCATTCAAGACTTGGAAAGGTTGGATGGATTGATAAATCTTAGGATAACCCCGATCGAAAATATAAAACAGACTCTCGGATCGGGTATTCATCTCATACGCGGGGTCAGAGTCATTTATTGCCCCGCGTCTCGGTAGGTCTCGGTATCAATCGATAAATTTCAAATCGAGTTGAAGTTTGGCTCACAAAGATACAACAATTCCACTCGATTGATTGAAGAATTCAACAACAATGGAACCCACTTCAAACGAAATTATAAAGGAAGTCAAATTAATATGTCGGGAAGCAATCTCCTCAGGGGATCAAGAGTAAGTAACTTCAAACCATTGATAATAAATTCACAATTAAATCCGAAATCTGACCTCAAAACCTGTTTACCTATGTATAGAGAGTTAACACCACGGACGATAATCAATGAATTGGTCAAGAGGCTTTCGGTAGATGAAGTATATTTTAAACAAAAAGAAATCAAAATGTTAATCAAGTCTACTGCAGCTTCTACTCTTGAAGAGGTAAATCATCTCTTGGGTTAGATTCATCAATCTTTAGAAACTTATTTCATATCTGAATGATTCACATATTTCGTATCCTTGATAAAACTTAGACGAGTGGTTCAGATGATGAATCAAAGGCAAAAGAAGATTCTATCAGTGTCAAACAATCTTCTCCTGAAGCTCAAGTACCTTCTGAATCTTCATCGCAAACGAAACCTAAATCTAGCGCTAAAGGCCGCAAATCTACCAAAAAAGAGAAAATAAAAGATACATCATGTGAACCTCAGGTATGTTGATTTTTCACTAAAGGTTATCTACCCGTCAAGTTCTGACTTTGTATGAATATCTCGTATGAATAAATCAAGGTCTCTGAAAGTTCAAAGCCTAAAATTGAGCTTACTGCCAGTGATAGTGGGGAATCTTCAAAATCTGAATCTGTTAAACAAAAGGCACCTCGAAAACGAGGTCCAAAGACGGAAAAGAAGAATGAAATCAAAGTATATCTCTACCTCTGGAATCTCCGCAACGCTTTTCAAACATGACGCATATAGTGACTGTGGCTTTGAAATTATCTGATTCTAACAGTCAGCGCAGTTTCTCGATTCCGATGGTGAGCCCGTGGCCGAATCACCTCCGACCATCGCACCACCTTCAAAGGCTAAACGGAAGTCGACTGGTGAGGATCATGAATCAGCACCCCCAGCAAAACAATCCAAGACAAAATCGAAAGCAACAAAATCAGTTGAGTTGTACTTGACACACTCTAAGGCCATCTTTCAGGAACAAATAGCTTATATACCAGAGTATATGCTGCTGTACCTCATCTACACAGACTAAGGTTTTGTCAACAGATGATAAACATGCAAAAGAAATCAAGCGATTAAAGGTTGGCTTTCATCCCACTGTGATCAACTTAGTTTACGGAACACTAAAATTGCTCGACCTTAACAACCATCTTGAATGTCTAGGGTTATGTGATCGCATGTGGAGTTCGAAAACGATGGGCACAAGAATTTGCTTCATGTAATACTCCACAGTCACAAATCCAACGGATCAAGATCATCTTATCAGAATTAGGAATGCCAAATCGATATTCAATGAGTAAAGCAGAAGAGATTAGACAAAAGAGAGAATTGGCAGATGATTTGAATTCATTACAACCTAGTCAAGATGATGATGTTGATGAAGATGATAAAAAGAAGAATAAAAAAGGTAAGATGGTGATTGATTCGGATGGATCGGATAATGATGATCAGGATCAGGATGGAGCAGAAGGAAAAACAAAAGTCAAGGTTAGTGCTCTTATATAGTTGATGTAAGATGTCAAATTTCAATGCCTAACAAACTTTTTTTGATTGTCTTAGAAAAATCCATACGCGTTTTTAGGTCAAAACGAGGGTGACGATAGCGACTGAGTCTCGTTTTCATTCAGTTTACCACCTCGCGAGCTATCATTTAGGATAAATTTTATACCCCTGCATATCATCCATGTACATATCGTGCCTTTTTTTGAAAGCCTGGGCGTTCACAACCTCCTTGTAATAATTTATAAATGCATCCTTCATCGCGACATCGGTGTGAGCTCTGCATACATATCTCGATCATTTCAATTTTGACAGGTTGTGAGTTTATCATAAGCCTTTAGATCAGGTGGAGCAGATGAAAAGTGAATATTCAAAATAATTGAAATAAACATGGTACCAGCCATAACTCATCGGAGAAGTAAGCATGACCTGGCCGATCTGAACACATTGCAGTTAATTTACAAAAGCTTGAACAATCTTGCCCGCAAAACTCGAGCAAATTGGCGTGGAATTTGTGACAAAACATTCATGCGAAACTTATCCCACTCAACACTCGCATAAATCATTCAATCTTGAAACTTAGTCCAGATTAGTCAAACGCAGTCGGGAAGACAAGCTGTTAGTAATTGGTAAAGTGCTATCGATCTTGCATGATGAGTTTGTGTGTTGGCAAATGCCATTTCATGAATATAAGACTCGCCAAGACTAGACAATTTTACCAATGGTAAATCTTACTATTTTATATACTTTTCAAGGTGTGCCAAATTTTATCAGAAAAAAACAGAGGTATAGGCTTAGCATG
Source organism: Melampsora larici-populina 98AG31 (assembly GCF_000204055.1). Taxonomy (NCBI): domain Eukaryota; kingdom Fungi; phylum Basidiomycota; class Pucciniomycetes; order Pucciniales; family Melampsoraceae; genus Melampsora; species Melampsora laricis-populina. The sequence continues at coordinate 6,618 of NW_006768915.1, forward strand.
GTTGGATTCTATCCGTTTGGGCTATCTTCTGACTTCGATCTGATTCGGCTTCACTGCGCAACGCCCACAGAGAGTGCCTCGTGAATCAGTCTCAATCTTCACCACCTTGGTCCAAGAACTAAGATACCAAACGCTAGTCAAGTGATTCTTCAATGCTTTGTGACGTCAATCACAGGGCATAGGTGATTATCTTTACAGATTTTAGGACCAATTCAAATCCATCGGAGACTAGTTTCTGCATGGGATTTTTATTCATTTTTTTCAAAACCTGATGTATGTACTTGTTCTGGAATAGCCAACTGTTTCCTCCAACGATACCGAGCAGCAGCAAGTTCAGAGATCGAGTAGTGATGATGATCTTCTGTACGGATTACTGACCCAATCGACCTAAGGATCATTATGACAAGATTGGATTGAAAACAGATTGATTAGTTAAGCATCTTGCTAACATTCATCATTATCCAAGATCATTTCGATGAAATCACAAACATAAAAAATGCAAACGTTCCACCACTAGATAACATATAAGTTGCAAGAGTGTTTAAAGGACCTCTTGGACCAGCACCCCTTGAGATAATAGAAAACCCTCCAAAGATAAAACCTCTAGAAAAATGTAAGATGTTGGATTGATTAGTTGTATGTTCGAACAGCCTTCTTAAAACTGAAAACATCCTCACAAAGTCATTCCAACGGCTCCACCCATAGCTGCTCCCATTCCAACTTTAGTTTAAAGGACCGATTCAAAGGACTCGTTAGCTGAGTTACTTTATGATGTTCTTAAAATGATACGCAGCCGTTCGCCTGCATACTCACGTTTTTGGAGGATCGATTGCTCCGCTTGTCCATGTGCGATGGGTGGTGGCATGATTTCGAATCGGTTGAGCTGAGGTGAGATGTGATTAATATAAGTAAATGTACGGAGCCCTGGCAGAAATGAGATCTACCACAACCGGCAACACGTTCGGCAGTGTCAGGAACCCGATAGCATACAGTGGGGAAGGGCAAGGCTGCTTGGAAGAACTGAATTGCAATTTGCAAGCGACTCTTGCCGGCAAAAATACCGCATCTAAAAAATGTGTAAATCTGTATGTATTCATGGGTTTCTGCATGACTGCGGTGCTCAGCAAAGAGTCACGTGATACAGTGTGGCATGGGTTCGAACAGGTCGGCTCGCAGATGTTCGAAGTTGCCGAAAGGAAAATTGGTCGACTGCACATTGATGACCATGCGCTGAACGTGATACTACATACAATCAATCTCACCAATGAATAAATGTGAAGAACTCTGCTCACACTATCAAACACTTCAACTTACATCAAATGCCAGTTCAAGTGAAATCCGACAAGCTTATCTTCGACTCATCAAGCTATCGCATCCGGATAAAAATCAACTTTGTGGACCTACCCTATACGAGTCTTCGGCTCAAAGAATCATAGAAGCTTATGCCATCTTGGCCGATCAGACGAAACGGGAAGCATACGATCTCAAACTAAAGCTGGATCAAAGCCAAGCAGTGCTTGGATCCAAATGTTAGTTTACCTGCCGCACTTTCGATCCCTTGGCATTTCACGCCGGATTGCTACCCGGTTCTTCAGTCAGACATAAGGGTCAAATAAAGATGCTAATTCAAGCGTATTTTGTTCCAAAATTTTTTAGGTCAAAACGATACCAGGAAGCCAATCGTATCCCACACTGTCGACCTTTCCGAATTCACTGCAATCTCAACTGTCACGAAGATCACCGAACACGAAGAGCCGGTTCAACAATTTATCTATTCATGTCGATGTGGTGGCCAATTCATGATCACTAGCCAAGATATGGAGTCTAAGAGGGACATTGTTGGATGCAACGGTTGTAGTTTAACTGTTAAGGTTGAATTTGAATTTGACTGCGGCGACAGCGACAGCGACAAATGAGCTTGAGTGCCATGAATGTGGCCTTATCCATCAACGAACACGCCCAACAAATCTAGATCCTCTCGTTCTAATTGGTTCCTTCAGTCAAGGTTCTATCAGGCATTGAGAAGACCTTTGGTCGCGCTGAGAGGTCTGGCAATATATCTAAGATTCCAGCATGTAAGTCAAGACTCAGTTTATCTGGGTGAATGTAATTCTTGATTAGACTCTACCAGATCCTGATGAGTCGGCGCCAAATTGACACGAACTGACATGATGGCTTTCAGTGCATATTTGCTCCGCACCGGATCTTGAGCCGCACACTCCTGCTGTTATCGATTTCAGCTACACAGCGTAACTTGGGTACTCCTAAGGTCACTCCGTGGGATACTTTCATATCGCAACCTTTCTTGAATGGAAGCCACCTTCTCAATCCCAATTTTTGTGATGCTCTATTGTTTCTTGCTTTTCCCAGAAAGTTCGTTGAATATATCTTCATGTATCAGGCCTTGCATCTCACAATTCACTATGAAGAACAATGAGTGCATGGCACTACACATCCCAAGGATTGTGGAGATGTTACAAGATCAAACAGATGAGTTTGCCCAGGTGCTATTTTGGTATATCGGTTATCCAGAGTGAACTCCTTTTGAAACATGGAAAGCGGAATGGAAGGGGCAGCCGGCACGCTCCAACCTCAACCCCCATGTCTACCACAAGACTTTCTATGCACCTAGAATTTGGAGCTGGCCCAGGAACACACAGCCTTTGGAAGCGCTCTGACAGCATCATATTGCATAAAGATGTACAGCCGCTGTGAGATCTACTGGAAGATTTTTGAAAACAATTGATGTTGCCAGATTTTTTTTTCTGAAGTCAAAAACTATATCACTTTCAGAGTGGACTCTACTCTCCTGATGCAGATTGGACCAATGCGCAGTAGAGTTATGAATCTCAAAAGGGCTTTTTTGAGTTTTTGACATCTACATTGGATCTATCAACAACACAAAGATCTCAAAAACTGCCAATAGATCTGACAGTGGCTGTGAACCCCATGTCAAAACCACTCACCTTTTGCAGGCCTTTTGCATCGTACACAATCCCCCTGACATTAGCCATTGCACCTTTCCCATATCTCACATTTTTTTCTTTTTTTAAAGTGCATAAAGGCTGAATTGCATAAACACTATCTAAACAAGTTAATTATGATGGGATTTCATAACCTTGGGGAAAGACGGCCATCAATCAGGACTAGGAGGTCTTTGTCTTTAGATATACAGTTGTCCCTTTTTTCTAAAAAAAACTTCTGTCTTGTGTATTTTCAAGAAGATATCTTATCTCTGATGTCAAAATCACCTTTGTGCATTTAGCACACCCAAAGGAAAGCGGTGACCCTCTATAAACACCTTTGTGCAAGCACACCCGCTAGGAATTCAGTGTAAGTATAGAGTCATATAGTCTTGAACTTCTTGGGGTACTCCACAGAGCTGGGCAGGCATTTGATCCCCCTCGGCTCCCTAACCCCCTATCCTAGAGTCAACCAGAGTCACTGGGGAGGAAGAGAGTTGCTTTTTGCATGGGGAACAGTGATGAACTGTACCAAGATTCTGGAATTTGAACCACACAAGTTGGCGTTGAGCTATGCATATGTTAAGATTGCCTGGATTGTTGATACATTTGTGTTGTGATATCTAGCATACCACATTTTTAGTCTATTTTGAGTTCTTATTACGTATAGTAATTTACTTGTCAAGGACTTCTGGTCACAGTGTTGGTATGTCAATAATTACGGGATACAAAGTTAGAACTGGGATTTTGTTCCCAGTTTCCCAGTTTTCGTTTTTGGCTGTGTTTGGAACTTTCCCACGTTCTCCCAGTTTCCCAGTTTGCGCAAACACAGCCAAAAAGTCCGAATTGGGAAACCCGGATTTGTTCCGGGTTTCTAGTTTGTATCCCGTAAATGAAGATAAAATTGAAAAGAAGAGTGTGATGGTTTAAGATACAAATGAAGGCATTAGCGGGGTTCACGTCAAATGAAATCAAACCCAAAATGTGTTTTAGGCGTTGCTCGGAAGCCTTAATTTATAACTCACTTTTTAAAGCTTGTAAGTAGCTCTAGAGCCACTTGTGGGCTCTAAAATTATAGGTTGATGCCTATGATTTTTTTTTTGATTGAGAAAAAACCCATTTTTTATGTCAAGAAAAGGTGTATGAGTTGTTTATTTGTTCCCAACAGTTCTTTTTTTCCTACTTCTTTCTTGTTGAGTCCATAACAGCAGATAAAATGTACTTTTTTCCACCATATGTACCTTTTTCTCA
>NW_006768915.1:10931-13577 GCF_000204055.1 Melampsora larici-populina 98AG31
AAGTAGCTCTAGAGCCACTTGTGGGCTCTAAAATTATAGGTTGATGCCTATGATTTTTTTTTGATTGAGAAAAAACCCATTTTTTATGTCAAGAAAAGGTGTATGAGTTGTTTATTTGTTCCCAACAGTTCTTTTTTTCCTACTTCTTTCTTGTTGAGTCCATAACAGCAGATAAAATGTACTTTTTTCCACCATATGTACCTTTTTCTCAAAGCTTGTTTTTTTTTGTTATAAGATGTAATGGCCTATTTTTAGTCAATTCTTACAACATCCAAGTCAGTTTTAGGTAAAATTCATCTTGAACAATGTGAGGGTAGGTGCTCAGGAAGAGGACTCTAAGCTCACTAATTGGGCAATTTGTGGGTAAGGTTTCAAGAACTTCAATTCTTTATTTCATATATGTAGTATCTACAAGTGAAATAAAGAAAGAGAAGGAGAGAAAGAGAAAGGAACTAGTAGTCTGTTGGGACAAATCCAGTCAGACTACAGTTAAGTGACTCCTTATAAGGAGATTTATAAGTAATAAATATTTTTATTATAATTGGTTGAGGGTTGGATCCAAGACCCTCCTTTAATCTTCTGTTGTCTGATTTAAAGGGTGAGATAAAGATCACCAAACTAGTTGTTCTTATGGTCACTAACCTTGGGTTATTCTTATGGTCACCAACCTGAAAGTTCTTCTTAAGGTCACTAACCTGGGGCTGTTAGAGGTCACCAACCTAGTTTGATTTCTACTTGGGGGAAGTAGAGGATCCAGAGGGATGTGAAGAAATGTATTACTTACTTTTAATCAGGAAGCTGATTAAAGTTTGTAAGAAGTTTTATCACTAGTCTTATCTTGTAAGACTCTTGATTTTTACTTCTGTAGAACTTTAATATTGTTCTTTAAAAGTATAGTTTAATAATTGCTTGGGGGATCTTTCTCTGAAGGCTGAGAGAGGAGGGGTTTATATACTCTCCTCTCTAAACCTAACTGTAGTGATATTTGTTATTATCACTACATTGGTTCAGGGTTAGTCATTAACATGTGGTAATGATTGTTACTAGTGATGCTTAGTTACATATACATGTTATGTGTGATATGTAATATAAGCATTTAACTCTTGACACTGAGTTATGAGGTGTAAATGGTGATTTATTACATATTACATGTTGTTTTACATGTTCAGGTATATGTAATAAATGTTTTGATACATTGTATCACATGTTAGATACAGTGTATATTCAGTATGTAGCATGTAATTGATTTTATACATAGGTTTTTTACTGTTACAGGTTAGTTTTGGGTACATGTATATGTACTCAGGGCTGACATTCCCCACCCTCAAAGGAGGTCATTACTTCTTTTCAGAAGGTTTATGAGCTCTTTTTTGGGCTCTGAAGTCTCTTAGGGTTGTCTTGCCATTGGGCACTTTATCAGCTGGCAGCCATTCATCTTCATCTGCACTTCTATTTTTGTATCTCACCAGATATAGAGTTGCAGATTTACCATTGACTTGTGTTTCTCTTTGTTTTATTATGTGTGAGAAAACTTTTTCTCCGTCAGTTTCAAACCTGATAGGAGTTTTCTTGGGTATTTCCCTGTCAGGGAATTTGCTCTTATCTGAAGCATGAAACTTCTTGATTAATGAAATTGGGAATACTGGATGTTTTCTTCCAAATTCCTCAGTTAGTGCTACTTCTACTGCATTACTACCATGAAACTTTAGTATTATAAAAGGCCCTACAAACTGGTCTTGAAGTTTCTTTGGTCCTTGCAAATTCGTGAAGTTTGTAGTGGAGAGTAGAACTTGTTCTCCCACTACAAATTTGGGCTCTTTGTGAGTTTTATTCCATCTCTCTGGGTTATAAGTCACAGCATCTTCAATGCATTGGGCTGCTCGAGCTCGTGCTTTACCAAGCATGTCAAAGAAACTTAAAGAAGTTGGATGAAATTCAACATTTTTATTCTTAATCTGGTCTTTTGGTAATCTAGGACAATAGCCTCTTTCTACTTCAAAAGGCTTCTTTCCTGTTGTGCTATGTATGCTGCTATTATATGCTAATTCTAGGGCTGGCAGTAATGTATGCCTGTCATGTGTATATCCATCTTTATCCGTGTAACAGAGTCCTTCAGTACAATACCTTCTAATGATTTCAGTTAAGGTACTAATATTCCTTTCACTGAGACCATCAGTTTGTGGGTGATACGCAGTGGAAAGGGCTAATGTTGCTCCAATAAGTGTGTGTAAACTCTTCCAAAATTCAGAAGTAAACTTTGGATCTCTGTCACTGATAATAATTCGTGGTAATCCTACATCACTTATTATTCTTTCCCAGAATAGTAGTGCAATGTCCATTGCTGTTGCCTCTTTGTAGCATGGTAAGAACCTTGTCCTTTTTGAAAATCTGTCCACAATAACCAGTACACAGTTATAATTATTAATTAATGATGGTGGAAGACCAGTAACAAAATCCATGTTAATGACTTCCCACGCGTAAGTTGGTTCTTCTATTCTTTGAAGTAAACCAAATCTTTTTCCTGTGGCTTTATTTGCTTTTTGGCATCTTTCACAAGTCTTTTACATATTCTTCAACATCGTGTCTCCAATTTTGGTCACCACGCTGTGTTTTTTGATTCTGTCTACTGTCCTGTCTTCTGACAGG
>NW_006768915.1:13677-19866 GCF_000204055.1 Melampsora larici-populina 98AG31
TCAGTAGTTATTATTACTAAAACCGCAGTATGCTTTTCTCTAAAGTATAGTAGGTCAGATTCAAGTGAAATTTTTCCTTGAGCTAATCCATCTTTCCAAGGTTGCTCAAGTGTGCTTGACAGGCTCAAATCAGTATTACGCGCAGACAATATCCTGGTAAGTTTAGCTGTGTTACTATTCTTTTCATAACTAGCTTTCACTTCATCAAAGAATTCTTCAGATAATTCACATAAACTAATTCCCATCACAGGAATGTCTCTTTCCATCTCTTCTGGTTCCCATGCTGGATTATTGGAATCATTTGGCAACGCCATTCTACTCAGTCCATCAGCATTGTTATGGAATTTCCCTGGTCTGTGTGTAATTGTCATAAATGGTTTATACTCTTGTATTGCCATCATCCATCTCAACATGTGTCTACTTGGAGATTTGAGATTTGTCAGAGATCTTACTCCGGTACAATCTGTAATTACTTCAAAGTAGCTACCATCAAGGTAGTAGTGTAATTTTTCTAATGCCCAAACTAGTGCTAAAGCTTCTAGTTGGGGTGAAGAATATCTACTTTCAGTGTCTGTCAATTTTCTAGATATAAAGACAATTGGTCCTTCTTTTGGTTTTCCGTCAATTATTTGCGTTTGGTGGAGTGCTGCTCCTAATCCTTCAATTGATGCATCAACATAAAGTTTAAAAGGTTTTTCAAAGTCAGGGTGAAACAAGATTGGTGCTGTTGTAAGTATTTGTTTTATCTTATTCACTGTGTCAATTCTTTCCTTTGTCATTTCAAATACTACGCCTTTAGCATAAAGTTTGTAGAGGCTACAAGTAATGATTCCAAAGTTTGGAATGTGAGCTCTGTAGTAGCTTGTAAATCCTAAAAATGAACTCAACTCTTGTTTATCTTTTGGACAAGGTTTTTGTAGTATTGCTGCTACAGAGTTTTGGTCTACTGCTACCCAGAGTCCTGATACACGATGGCCTAGGGCTTTACATTCTTCAAAACCAAAATGGCATTTCTTTAAAGATATGGTCATACCCATAGCTTTGGCTCTTAGCAATACTTTTTCCATTGCTTCTAGATGTTCTTTCCATGTAGTGTGAAAAACTATGATATCATCAATATATACTTTGAGCCATCCTTCTCTCAATTCTTTTGAAAATTCTGTATCCATCATTCTTTGGAAGAAAGCTGGAGCATTTTTGATTCCAAAAGGCATCCTTATATATTCAAAAATTCCCAAATGACAAATGATTCTGAGGAATTTCCTGCTACATATTTCCACAATGTTCTGGTGGAATCCTTTCATTATATCCATCAGAGTAATGTGTTTTGCGTTAAAAAAGTTAGTCAATGATTGATCTATTCTTGGCAAGGGGTATCTATCAGGCTTGGTGTACTGATTTAGAGCACGAAAATCTCCGCAAAGCCTAGATTTATCATTGTGCCATGCTATTAGAACAGGTGAAGTTATATCAACTTCTTCATCACTACCTACTTTTCGTATTACACCCATACTAAGTAGTTCTTCAATATGTTTTTCTATTTCTTTCCTACTTCTTGGACTAGCTGGGTATGCGCCTTTCCTTAAAATAGGAGGGTAAGGTTTATCTATTGTAAGTTCTATTTTAACTGGATGGTTTTTAATGACTCCTAGAGGTTGTTTTCCTAAACCAAATTGATCTTTGTACTTAATTACCATCTGAATTATATCTTCTTTTTGACTGTGAGTAAGATTGGGTCCAAACTCAGCTTCCAATATTTTTTCTCTAAGTTGTTTCATATTTTCATTTGTTAGAGATTCCATTGCAACATCTGGTTTAATTGATAAAATTTCTTTATGCTGCATTAAAGCAAACTTAATGTTTTTGTTACTATTTCCTATAGTAAAATACCTTTCTTTACTATGAAATATATCAAACCCATATTGGCTCAAGTTTTCTGCTCCCAATATGAAGTACTTGTTGTTTGTGTTCTCCATTACTACGAATTCAGCATTTATTCTAATTGATTGTTTAACATGTGGGAATATCACAGGTAAGCTGATTACGCCTAAAGCATGCAGTTTACTACCAACTCCGGAGAATTTCACGTGACTACTGGGCATGATTCTTTCTTGCCAGTCTGGTATTATTTCAGACAAAAAATGTTTTCCTACAATTGAGCATGATGCTCCACTGTCTAGTAGCATTGGTACTTTGCAATTATTCACTAATGCTCTAGCCATTGTATGGTGTCCTAGTGTATGTGCCATACCATCTGCTGGTTTGGATTTTAGCAATCTGGCATCAATTGTGTTTCCCATTTGCATGTCATCCTGCCAGGAATGAGGTACATTTGCTTCTGCTTGCAGTATGTTGATGTCTTTCTCATCACTTTCAAGAGTCTCAATCATGCACACATCTTGTTGCTGATGAATATTTTCTCCTTCACTATCTGAAGTTGATTCATCTGATAATTTTCCGCCTTGAAATTCATACTCATCATTCATATGATCACTATCTTCTTCATCCTCTTCAATCATATTAATTTTTTTATCTTTACATCCTCTCCATTGATGTTTTGGATCTTTGTTTCCACAATTTGGGCATGCTCTCAAAGGTTTCTTCTCCGACGTACTTGGTTGAACTTTTGTACTAGAGGGACCTTGCATTCTATCACTATTGAAAGTAGCTTTAATTTCACTAAAAGGTTTCCTTGGCCTATTCAAGTACTTTCTCTTATTAATTATACTTGTATTCTCATAAATGTCCTTGAATATTAGTAAGAAATTATCCCATTCATAGGGTGTGGTCAATTGACTTTTGATTGCAGTTCTGACATCACCATCAACTTTGTTTAAGATTTTGTTTACAATTCTTTCCTCAGAAGATTCTGGATCAAAAGCTGCAATTCTTTTCTTTTGTTTCAAAGACCATGCTGTTGGATCTGCATGTACATTGGCGTCAAATTTGTCTTTCAAGAATAAATCTTCCATATTGTTTCTCCAAACATTATTACCAAACCTCTTATGGATTTCATCTTTCCACTCATCCCATGTCATTGAACCTTTGCTTTTACGCTTGTCTATGTACCATTGTCCTGCTGTTCCAGTAAAGGCTGTACTCAAGTGGCTGACCACAACAAGTGGGTCCATTTTCAGGTCTGTGATCAAGCTGTCACACCAATCAATATAATCATTATGATTATATTCTCCGTCGCCACTAAACCTTTTCCAATCTCTGCCTGTTGGCCAAAGTTTAGTTAGAGCTTTGGTTAACTTGTCTTCTCGTGTATTTTCAGACATGATTGTATGAGCAGTATCTTCCCTTAAAAATGATCTTTCGTGTGCTGGGAATGTTCTTTCTCTGGTAAAGGTCCTTTCAGTAGGTTGAATTGTGTCCTCTCTTGCAAAAATTCTCTCAGGAACTGGTGAATTTTGCAATTCATTATTCCTAGTTGCAGGTTCTACATAGTTCACCGTGGTTTCTCTTGTGTTTGTTGCGTGTTGTCTGAATCTAGCTTCTCCTCGAAGTGAAGGATCTACTCTTGGATTGTTTTCATGGTTGTTCTCCATTTGTTGATGTACTACCGGTGGACTGGTAAAGTTTCTTTGTATGGTATTGTTGTTATTTTGACTTATTATTCCAGGTTTAAGTTCTCGAATGATTGATAATCTGGCACTGTTGGCATTATCATCCATTTTTATCAGCTGTTGTTGTATTTCAGCATTTTGTTGTAATGTCTTATTATTGAATATCTCCTGATTCTTCAACAGTTGGTCTGAAAAAGCTTTAAATTGTTCTTCTTGTTGTTTCAGAAATTCTTTTTGTAAATATTCGTGGTTATCTTTTATGTTTTCTTGCAATGCGTGGTAGGATTTCATCATACTGCTTTCAAATTGCTGTTGTTGTTGATTCAAATCCTCATGGATTTTTGTTGCTCTTGCTTCTTCTTTCAATTTATCAATTGTGGAATTCATTTGATTTTCGTGCTTTTCAAACTTATTAAATAATTCTTCTATTTTATTGTAGGGGTCTTTAATTGGTAATTTCAATTGTTTGTCTATTTTACTATCCAGCTGTTTGATTGCACTTTTTATTTCTGCTAATTCACTTATTATTGCATCACTTGTTTCTCTGATGGCTTTCTTGTCTTCATTTCTCTCTTGAGACATTTTATTTATTGTTTCGTGAAAAGTTTTATCATAACTGCTAATTTTTGTTAGAGTTCTTTTTTCACTGTCATTAATTCTTGTAGCAAGTTGACTGGCTAGATTAGTTATTTGTTTAATCATGTTTTGCTGGGAAGCTGTCAATGTTGTCTCCTCCAGTCTTTTATGTAGCAGTTCTCTGATTTGCATAACCAAAGCCTGAGTCTTATTCAGACTATACATTGGTGTTACTTCTGAACTCTGTATTTCAGTTGTATTTATTTTCTCATCTTTATTACTAGAAGTAGTTTGTTTTTGCTTTCCTTTATCTTTGGGTTCATGCTCAATTATACTTATTTGGTCTTTCAATTCACTCAGTGTACTCATTATTTCTTCATGAAATATTTTATGATGTTTCTCTTCTTTAGTTTCATAAACTCTTTCTCTAACTTGAAAAATTTGTTCACTGAGCTCTGAAAATCTATTCATTACATCATCATAAGATGTTTTATGTAATTGGCAATTCAGTTGAAATTCTCTGGCTCTCACTTGCTCACTTGTCTCACATTGTTCTTTTAACAATTTCAAAGTTGGTGTTAGATGTTCAACTTTTTCGTAAATTGCATGAGTCTTTTGTCTGATAAGGTCATCTAATTCTACTTGAGAAGATGAAACAGAAATAGAGGAAGCACCGTGTCCGGGTAGCGTGCGCTCGTCGACGAGCGCGCACGACTTCCCTTTCTGCCTCAAAGGGAGTTGGTGTGCGCTCGTCGACAAGCAAACCCTACATGGACACGGTGAAGGAATATTGGAACCTAAATATGATTGGTTGAACAACCTTTGATGGGTTACCTGATAAAGCTCATCTTCTTCTAACTTGAGAGAGTTCAGAGAAGGAGATTGTTGAATGGGGGGATTTTCATCTAGAGGTGGAGCAGAGAAATGGGTTTCAGTACTTAAAACTGAGGGATGATAATGGAAAGAGGAGACAGGAGGTGGTAAGATACTTACTGCTCCCTGTCCTTCCCCTTGCCTTTCGGATCTGGGTCGGAATCGTCCTTCTTCAATCTTTTCACCACTAGAATCATATCTAGGAGATTCGACGCACTCTCGGCTAGCTCGTCGATTTCATCGTCTCTCGCTCTCTTGCGACGTTGGCTCGATGGTCCCGGTCTCGGATGATCGAAGGGCTCCATCGTTCGTGGGTTGAGCTGGTAAGGATTGTAACCGGCGACTTGTTCCACTGTCGATCGGTGACAACGGCCTCCAAGGAACTCCTCGAGTTCCTTGTGCGCCTCCTTCGCCATACCTAGGATCGATCGATAGTTCTGGTTGTTGTTCGCCACCTTCGCTTCGTCTAAGGCCCCGTTTGGTATCGCTTACTGGCTTTGTAAATGCATTAAAGATTAATACATTATGCATTGTATAATCTGTTATTTTTTGATTTCGCGTTTCATAATGTGTAAACCGCGAGAACCGGCTTTTCAAAGTAAAAATCGAATGATGGCGTTTGGTACGTACCAATCGCCATCCTTCAACATTCAAAATCATCATGATGTCCGAATCCGACGACTCGGAATCAAATTCCTCGATCGAATACTCGTCATCTTCAATTGAGGACTTGTTGCCCGACCCCATTGACGACATCACCTCATCCGAATCATCATCTTCAGATGATGAAGACATCCTCATCGCGGCTGCTGCTGTTGTAATTGAAGAGGAAGATCAGAAACGCGAGCAACGCTATGCAAAAATACCTTGCAGGACTTCAGCTTTGCAAGGCTACGCTTACGAGAAAGAACTCCTTGAAGGTAGTAATGTCCGGTTTCTGGAAGTCCCAAAGCTTGAAAAGCACGCCTTCAAGCATCTTATGACCTATCTCGAGCCACTATTGGAACCTTCAGAGCACATAACAATCAACGAGCAAGTAATGATATTTTTATTCATCACTGGTCATTCAGTCAAAATGAGACACGCTGCCGAAAGATCCAACACTCCACCGAAACAGTCCATCGATATTTTCATATTGTCCGAAATGCTCTAGAGGGACTTGTTGATTCTG
>NW_006768915.1:19966-25088 GCF_000204055.1 Melampsora larici-populina 98AG31
ATTCAAAATTATATCCGTGGTTCCAAAATTGCATTGGAGCTCTTGACGGCACTCACATTGAAGCTCAAGTCAAATTTGCTGATAGATCTAAACATCGCAATCGACATTTTACATTATCTCAAAATGTACTAGCAGCTTGTTCATTTGACATGAAGTTTCTCTTTGTTTATGCGGGAATTGGTGGTAGGGCACATGACTCTTATGTTCTCACCAGAGCACGTGAGAATGGTGCTTTCATTGTACCTGAAGGTGAGTATTTTGATTGATACCTTCAAATTCCATTATCTGATGTAATTTGGTTTCTAGGAAGATACTATTTAGGCAATTCGGGCTATCCTCATCGCCCAGATGTGTGGATCCCATACTCTGGAACTCGATATCATCTTCAAGAATGGAACATTGGAAACCGTGCTCCACGTACTCCTCAAGAACTTTACAATTTACGGCATGCCATGGCACGAAATGTCATTGAGCGCATCTTTGGTGTGATGAAGATAAGATCTCAAGTGATGAAATACATGCCTAGATATGATCTGGAAGTTCAATACTCACTTGTGGTAGCATGTTGTGTTCTACACAATATAATACGGGATGCTGGACCAGAAGACTCTTTCTATGACGAGTTTGACAGGCTGCAAAGGGAGCAAGAGAATACTCAAAATGTAGAATGGGCACAGGCTAGAGCAAACAACGAATATGAAGAACCCGATCTTGGCATTCAAAATGAGGCACATGCTGCTCGGGATGCTATGGCACAGGCAATGTTTGATGATTACATGGCTCATCCTAGAAGGCAATGGAGATGAAGTATAGTTTTATTTGGATTCAAATAGATCAAATAGTATTTTAATGTTTTTGATTTCATGAAACATACTTTGATATTCATTATACTAGACCACAAATTATCCTAGGTACAAATTTATAAATCTAACTGCTAGCAATTTCACTCTTGAGCCATTCCCATCTCATATCATCAGGTAGTTGGTTGAAGAAAAAAGCTTTTTCCTCAACGTTTAAAATGATAGCTGCTCTCATTTTGTCAGCTCCGTGTGAGATATTGTCTTTTACTTCTGATCGAAACGTCTCCATCGCCTTAACTTGGTTTGGATACTTCTCCACCTTTGCCTGAATGCGACTTTCGTTAAATCGAAGGCGCTCCAGTGCATTGGCCTCTGCTTCAGCTTTTCTTTCATTTCGCATCTTCTCAAGTTGAATATCCCGTTCATAATTCATCATATCGATTTTAGCTTGACGTTCTTCCCTAGTCCTAATAGCTTCCTGACGATCGGACTCCTTAGCAGCCAACTTTTCCTTGCTGACTGTGGCAAGAATCATGAGGGCATCGGTACTGCTAGGGTGATCTGCCTTCTTTCGATGTTGACGAGGCTTTGGTGAACAAGGCGCAGCTCGTTTGGCGTTGATTGGCTTAGGTGGAGGAGAAGGTGAGGTTGGAGGAGCTGGGGACGATGGTGATACCACTGGTGTGGTTGTTGCTGTATCGATCAACACCTCTGATAAGTGAGCTATAGAACAAAAGAGTAAAAACAGATTAGATCAATAAAAACAATAAATTACAGGATGATTGTAGAAAGATACATACCTCCAGTGCCTTCTGATAGGTTCACTTGTGGTAGAACACTGTCATTACCATCAGCATCGTTGACTCCATCATCTAAAGCCAACTCCTCTGCAGTGAGCTCGTTGTGCTTTGTTTGTGTCTTCTTGGCGACTCGACTTCCTCGAACCATCGTGTCATCCGCATTTCGGCCATGCTCAAGCTCATTCATGATATCGAAATTAGGAAACCCTTTGTTTCTAAAGGGTTTGTACTTCGGATTGGCCTATTGTGCAACCTTTATCAGCATAGGTAGACGAGATGATCATAAAAAGCAACTCACATCAATTTTCGTTTTCCACCATGCGTCTGAGCCAGTGACCATCTTCTTTTGGTCATTCCAACCGGCGCCAGTAGATCCCTTAAGAGTCATAAAAGTCTTATATGAAATACGTTGCTAAGGAACATATGAATCAGCTTGATCGACCAGAGGAACAAACAAGGTATGAGAAATAAACTCACGGATTGATAATGATTCTTCAATGCTAGTGTCAAGTATTGTTCATGATAACGCTTATTGAACTCGTCGGTTACTGTTTTCCAAGCTTCTTTTTTGAACGTGTTCTTGACTCGAAGTCCAGCCGCGGTTTGTTCCAAGAGACCTCGTAAGATGCACTCGCTACGACCCTCTCCAAAGTGCGCTTGAACCTTATTCGTGTCTTTAGACATCACGATGTTAAAAGATGGGATAAGGTGTGATGATGAGCGTTGATGAGCAGGTTTGTTGAATTGATGGTTGATGATCCAATACGAGCTTTGTCGAAGACAAGTTCAAGAGTCGAGGTCCAAATCCTAGAGACCAAAGAAGAAAGAAAAAACTGGGATCAGAAAAGACAAGCTTGAAAGAAGGTGTTGTGCGAGGTGATTGAAGGCAGAAGAAGATGTGTACTTAGCGAAATTTCGAGGCAATAGTCGTTTTATAATGTGTTATTGGACTTGAAAGTTGCTCGAAAGTGGCTTTCAAAATACCAGATTATTGATCGAAAATAACAGATTATGGCTAGTAAAATGACTTTTGAAAATGGGGGCAAAAGCGAGAACAAACGAGATTTTTTAAAAAAGAGTAAAATGCATTATTTTCAAAAAATAATGCATTTTGCCCGGTTTTTGTAAGCCATACCGAACGGGGCCTAAGTCTCGTTTGAGCCTGATGATAGCTTGGCGAAGTCGTTCCTCCTCCGCGTCTCTTGTCTGTTGGTAAGACGGTTGAGGTGGAGGAGGCGGAGGTAATTGGTTGTTGCTCGTTCCAGGAGTAGGTTGGTGTGCTCGGTGCACAGGAGACGGATGTGGTGGGTAGTGCGGTTGTTGGTTGTACATCGGTGATGGGGCCGGCGGGTACTGCGCCACCGGAGCTGGAAGGTTGGGGTGGTAGTGTGGTTGGTAATGATACCCCGCCTGCTGTTGTTGGGTCTAAACGTAACAAGGGTGTATTTTGGTTAGTTTCTTTATCTTTTGCGAATTTCTCAACTAGTCTTGGGTCAGGCTTACCTGAGGCTGGTAATGGTGGGAAGAGTTCCACTGGTGTCCGCCTTGATGATCGTGACGTTGGTTCGACGGATCGTTTTGATTTCGTTGAGTTTCGTGCGCTGGAGGAGCTGGTTGACGACATGGTGGTGTTCAGATTGAAAAGAAGCAAGACAAAATTTTAAAAAAATTGAGATAATGAAAATAAGTGAAAGATTAAATAAAATTTCTTGTATAATCTTATGAAGCTTACGTTGTATGTTTGCTCCGTGATGTTGAGCTGGGCCAGCAGGTTGATGACCACCTTGTTGATACGTCTGAGCAGCTGTTTGAACTTGATGTTGATTAGCCGTATGATGGTTATCAATGTCTACAGTAGGGATAATGATGTGTTTTTATTTATGTCAATAGAACGGGAAATAAAAAAATTTTGTATTAGATATAGGTTTTTTAGTTCTTGGAATTGAAAAAAATTAATAGCAATTCTTGTAACTTACTCTGATGGTCAGTTATTAAATTGTCTGGAGGTGGAGCTTGAGATCGCTCGTAGTCTCTCGCAGTAACGTCTGATCCGGGAGAGTTGAGGTCAAGGACTAGTGGGTCAGCTGCCGGAGTCGTTGTGGTGGAATCTACTACGATGGGCTCTTGGCTCGTATTGCCGTAAGCGTCTTCGAATTCTAAAACGGAACCGTCTAAGTTCGTTTCAGGTAACGCCGGAGTGGATTGATGCGTACGATTCGCGTCAGCTCCTTGTTGTTGAGGGGTTCCGTGGTTGGCTAGGTCAAGGGAGTTGAAAAGTTGTGGAAAGGACACTAGATCAAACGATAATTGAGTTTGAGAGAAAGTAATCGAAATGAGATGTGAAAACAATATCAGTCTATTTTGTTACTTTGTATTAAGGATGATAGAGAGAGAAACAAAAAAAAAAAAATATAAAGAGATGAAATGAATTTATTACTCTTGACTTTGTAAATGACTTTAATTAAGTTAAAGAGTCTAGCAAAGTTGAGAGATTGGTTTCGATGAGTGTAATAAGAGTAGCAACTTAATTCTTTTTCGAATGATTTGCTTGTCGTTTGATGGGACTCAAAATCGGTTTGCTTCTTATAGGAGTACTCCTGTCGATCGGACTCGTTTCTGATCCGGTTCTGTATGAAGATCACTATGAGATGACGTAGTAAGCACTCTTTCTTATTTGGTCAGTATGTTGGCTGACTCACTTCTTAATTCGATTTGTGTACTTTGTTGTGATCACTCGTTTGTTTGATGTTCTTCTCTGCGGTGGTAAGTTGGATGGAATTGAATTCAATCTAAATCGAAGTCGAATTAAAGAAGCAGGTCCGAGTGCTTCTTTTCGAGTGCTTCGTTCTTGGTGATACATTCGTGGCTTGATTGTCTGTTTTCGAATGATCCGGTGCTGACTCCGATGTCGGAGATTCCGAAAGATTCTAACTTTTGATTCAATCCCTCTTGTGGTTCTGTAAGTAATTTGATTTCTCTTTCTTCGTCCAAGCTATTATCCTGATTTCGGTTTCTCGGTGATTTTGTTGTATAACGTGAAAAAGAATTGAAAATGAGTAAGAACGATGGGTGAGGATACTTCAATCAACTCGTTGGGGATTTGAAATTCACTGTGTTGTATTGTACTATATGTATATGTAATATTACTCGACTCGTCGATGCCTTGAATCGTCCTTCGGGTTCTATTATGTGTAATGTAATACTCGAGTTAGTATTTCGAGATAGAACACCTCTTGTTTCAACTTTCTCAGCAATTTCAATGTTTCTAGTGAAAGTGGAAGGTAGAGAGAATTAAACTTGTGTTAATTGTTTGAGAAAAAAAAAAAAAATCTTTCTTGTTTAGGAAGTAAACTATAGATAATAGTGTATTGATTTATAGATGTGTACTTAATATAATTGCATGAATCTCAATGAGAATTTGTGCTGTGTTCTTTTAAGGATTGATCACTTGGATTTTATGAAAAGGGGGTTCCAGGTGGTTGTTGATTGTAATTATTGTCTAGTTTGATGATTTACTATGCT
>NW_006768915.1:25818-28196 GCF_000204055.1 Melampsora larici-populina 98AG31
CTCGGATGTTGTAAGATTCCTTTACTGTCAACTTTCAAGTTCATTGCTCAACATGCCTACTTCAACTGCTCCTACGACTCGATTATCTTCCCAACTTCTCCGTGCGGCTCATGAGTCAGCCAACGCTAGTGGTCCCCCCAGTCCAGTTTCTACTCCTGCCAGCCTAGCCCCTTCCGATTCTGTCTCTGAAGCTATCTCCGATACCACTACCGTTGCACGCTCCTCGTGGGTGTGGCAGTACTTCAATCAGCAAGATATCGAAGGCCTCCTCAAGAACGTCTGCCAAGCCAATCAAGGCTTTTCCGACAGTGTTACACTTGCCGACAAGGATCCTGACGCCCCTGTTGTGATCTGCAACAAAAGCCTAGCAATCAACCGAACTGGCAGCACGAAGTCTATGATTAGACACCTCTCACGCTGCCACCATATCGAGCCACCGGTCAATACCAATCAGCAAACCATGGCAGCTTTTTTCAATGATGGCAGGCTCGCCAAGGTATGTACTTGAGGATCTCACTTCTCATTTTGTTTAAATTTTATACTGACCATTTTTTTCTCGTAGGTCAAAGCCTTTAACCGAGCAAACCTGAAGGATGCCCTGATTCGCTTGATTGTCAACCGAGAGCTCCCAATCTCGTTGGTTGATGCTCCAGAGTTTCGGGAGCTCCTTACAATGACCAATCCTGCTACACCTTCAATCCTGTCAAAGCAAACAGCTATATCCGAAGGTATCTTGTCCAAGTATCAATCGATCCGTGCTGCTATCACCAATGTTTTATCGACGGTTCAACATGTCAGTATAACTTGCGATGGATGGACCTCTCCACGCAACATCGCTATGCTTGGCGTGACTGCTCATTGGATTGATGATAATTTCAAGATGTGTGATGTGATTCTTGCTTTGAAACCAATTGATGGACCTCACACCGGAACGCATCTTGCGACTCTCCTCAAACACACTCTGGACAAGTTCAACATTGGCGAAAACCTCTATTGCATTACCGCAGATAATGCGTCCAACAACTCTACAATGGGTTGAACTCTTCAAACCATGATCCCGTCCTTTGATGCCTCCGATCGACTCCACGGTTGTGTCGCCCATGTCATCAACTTGGTGGCCAAAGCTGGAATGGTCGCCTTTGATCAAAAGTCGGCGCCTCCACCAGTCAATGCCCTTGATCCCCAAATTTCCCAACCATCAGTTCCTCTTTTTATCGAGTTGACCCCACATTCTACCGTCACTAGCATTCTCACTCGGATTCGTTCCTTCCACAAGAAGATTAAACACAGTCCCCAGCTTACAGCAGCCCTCGATAATGCGGTTCAAGGATGTGCCAAGCTCAAACGCAAAGTTGGTTTGATTCATGAAGTGTCCACTCGATGGTCTTCAACCCATGATTCTCTCGAACGTTATCTTGAACTCCAGCCAGTGATACGTTATGTGTGCAATGGAAATTCCGCCCTCGAAGACTTTTTGCTTGAAGAGGATGAGTGGCAACTTGTTGAGACACTTGTGCAATTTTTAGCTCCACTTGCTACTGTCATCAAAGAAATCGAAGGCAACAAGTCCCCAACTTTCTCTAATGTCATGCCTGACTATCAGTGGCTAGTCAAACGACTTGAATCTGTGAGTCTGGTTTTTTCATCTTTTTTTTCTATCATTTTTTCAATGATTCATTAACTGATATGTTTTAATTTCTGTCTTGTAGGCTTGGCACAACTCCAACTGCAAAGAGTTGAAAGTTTTGATCATGCCAATGATGAAGAAGATCGTTCAATATCAAGAGGCCGCTCAGAAGAAAGCGGTGTATATATGTGCTGCTATCCTTGATCCTCGCCTCAAAGTCAACACGGTCAAAGCCTCAACAATGGAGTCCCTCGGCTGGGGACCTGAAGATCTAGTCAAGTATTTCACTAATCAAGCAAGAAAATTTGTACCACCTTGTGATCCTGAGATCGAGATTGTTGATCCTCAAGAAGACACTCTCAACCTCAATTGACCTCAACACTTCATCAAGCGCCGTAAAATGGTTCCTATCGAGCATGAGGTCAACGAGTATCTCACAGCCCCTCAAGAAGATGAGCAGTGCGATGTTCTTCACTACTGGTTCTTGAATCAGCGTCACTGGCCGAATCTAGCACGTATGGCCAAGGCAATGTTGGCTGTGCCTGCCACTAGTGCACCATCTGAGCGGTGTTTCTCTAGTGCTTTAAGAGTAATGAGTGACCATCGAGCTTCATTCACTACCCAAAATCTTGAGGCCCAAGTGCGCCTCAAAAGCTGGTCCCGCCAGTTCTCCTAAATTTTTTATTTCTTTCTCGGTAGCTATTCTACATCTAGTAGCTCACAATTTTTATACACATAGTTTTTAATTCTA
>NW_006768915.1:38347-39928 GCF_000204055.1 Melampsora larici-populina 98AG31
CCACACCTTCAACCTGAGTATTCCCCATAGCTACATATCGAGCTTTGAACTTGATGGAACCATCAGCAGTGTCTTTCTTTCTAAAAATCCACATGCCTCTGATGACTGCTTTGTGAGTCGGACGATCGACAAGGGTCCACACATCCTTTTTCAAAAGGGAAGACATCTCCTTGTTACAAGCTTCGGTCCAGAGCTGGGAGTCACCCGAGCTCATGGCCTTCTTGTAAGATTTCGGATCCGGCGTGGAAGATGACACATGATTCACTTCAGGCGGAAGACAATCGAACTGTGACAAGTAATCGGTATCCTCAAAGACTGCCATGCTGGCCATACCCTTGTAGTCAACTTTAGGTATGTTCCGAAAGGTGAATCGAGTTTGAGTAGGGACTGAAGGTTGAGAATCATTTGAATCGATGTTTGATGGATTATCGGTTGAATCAACAGTTTCGTGAATGACTTCAGGAGTTTCAGAAGGAGTGATTGGAACTGATTGAAAATTTTGTTCACAGGCTTCTACTTCATCAGAATTCTCGTTAGAGATCTCAGCGTTTGTTTCAACGTTGATTTCTTCCGAAGAATCATCATCATCGAAGTAGAAGGTCCTGATCACATCGGTTTCATTATCAGAAATCCTTGATGGGTGAACTCGAAACGGAAATTGATCTTCATTGAAAGTGACATGAGGTGTAATGTGAAATTTCTTGTCATTAAGATCGAAAATTCTATAATTGAAGTTGTCTTGATAGAAACCAACCAGAACTCCTTCAGAGCTAACTGGAAGATATTTGGACGTTCTGAGTTCCTTCCGAATCAATCGGAACACTTTGCATCCGAACACTCTAAGATGAGAGATAGAGGGTTTTCTGAAATACCATATTTCAAAAGGACTTTTGAAATTGGACACAGCTTTGGTGATGGTTCGATTGGTGAGAAAAACTGCAGCTTCACATGCTAAAAACCAGAAACTCAAGGGAACTCCAGACTCGATCATCATGCATCGGGCCTTAGTCATAACTGTACGATTTCCCCTCTCAGCTACTCCATTCTGTTCCGGAGTATGACCCGCCGTGAGATGAAGGACAATTCCCAAGTTACGAAGTTCAGGTCCGAGAGAGTTGTTTAAGAATTCTCCCCCTCGATCCAAAGTGAGTTGTTTCAACTTGCAACATGTTTGGCGTTCACTCAGAGCAATGTAGGACATAACCACAGATTTCACTTCTTCTTTGCTCTTATCTCGAAGCCCATAGATATGACGGAAGCTTGAGAAATCATCACAAAATAAAATGTAGTACTTTTCATTTCCTACAGCAGTTATACGATTTATTCCACTAAGATCAACATGAACGTTCTCGAGAAATTTAGTAGCTCTGGGACGAGTATGATTGAAGGGTAATTTTGTATTTTTAGACAACGAGCAAATATCACAATTCATGAATTCAAAATCAAGGTCCTTAATCCCATCAACACTTCCATTTTTCACCATTTGTCTTAAGTACTGAGGACTGATGTGACCTAAGCGACGATGAAAGATAGATGAGCAAGATGAAGGTTCAGACTTGATGGTGTTCGGATTGCTTACTG
>NW_006768915.1:41197-45503 GCF_000204055.1 Melampsora larici-populina 98AG31
TGATCTTTCGTGAGTCAGAGTTAATAGTCTTCACAAGACATAGTGGTGCAATCTATGGTTTCGAGATTTACAACTATACATCGGCTCCAGACAGGGTAGTTACCATCTTCTAGGACATCGGTTAACTTGAATTTGCTTAAAGCATTATTCAACTGCTGACCATACTTCTGTAGAGAATTTCCAAATAATGCATTTGGAGTTTCCTTGGTCGACATAGTGTTCGAAGAATTCAACAACGTATCAAAAGTTGATGAAGTGGAAATCTGAAGTTTGGCGGTTTGGTTTGATGCAGAAGATGAACTGGAAGTGGTTGATTCCGTAGACTCGTCGTCGGTAAGTGAAGGTTCTTCTGATTGAGGACGTTCGGAAGAACTAGACATGGACAGTTGAAAGACAGGTGTCGAATGATACTCTCGCTACCATAAAAGAATACAACGGAGATACAACTCGACGTTGATGATATCTGTGTTAAAGGCTTTAACAAAGAAAAACAATATAAATCTCTCGACAGCGAGCTGACTAGACTCAAAGAGATTTTAAGAAGATAGCAAACCTTTAACAAAGAAAAACAATATAAATCTCTCGACAGCGAGCTGACTAGACTCGAAGAGATTTTAAGAAGATAGCAAACCTGACAAGGTTTGACAAAGAAATAAAACTTTAGAATTTCTTTTCCCAGACGGTCAGGAAAAAGATAAAAGAGAAACGAAACAAAAACACAATTCCACAACACACCTTTAACAAAGAAAAACAATATAAATCTCTCGACAGCGAGCTGACTAGACTCGAAGAGATTTTAAGAAGATAGCAAACCTGACAAGGTTTGACAAAGAAATAAAACTAGTAGAGCGAGTGATAAGTAAGTAAAGTGTTTTAAATAAAAGACACTAATAAGAGAATAGAAAAATTATTACCTTTAGAATTTCTTTTCCCAGACGGTGAGGAAAAAGAAAAACTAAAGGGGACAACACGAGCGAACACACATATAAGACAAAAATTAGACAAACAAAAAGAGAAAAGAAAGACGCGTGACCACCCCTGCATTCATGCACTACTTTGCTAAGCTTACATTCCAATCAACTGACAACCAAACACACATTTACCCCTTTCATGTATCATTAGCTCTAAACTGATCGAGTCGACAATGTTCTACTTGTACATACGACCGTTGAACGTTTTGTGACAACATTGATCTATTTACTTAACGCTTGAAGGTCTTGACACAACATGAGTTCAGCTCGATGATGAAAATAATCCAATAACAAAACATCTTAGTCAAGGGTCAAAGGTGTTTTGTCTAAATTAAAAAATATCGAAGTTTCTAAGCATGACGTATCAAGGGTATCAATTATTACAGCTGTTTCAAGAAAGGTTGACAACTTTTTTTGGAGAAAGTTGTCTCCGCAGCGGTTAAAACCAAAGACAAAACTTGATTACAGGTTTGTTCTTCTCTGTATTCTTCCAATTAGCGGAGAGACAAAATCAAGTGAGGGACAAAACCCGGGTTTTGCACGTTGGCGAGATTTAAAAAAAATCAATCTTTGTTGAAACAGCTGTAATTAAAAGACTCTGACTAGGCTTCAGAAACTAGAACTGCACCCTTACAACCAGAAACCTACAACCAGGCTAGGTCAGAATAACGAGACCATCTCAAACGAATCCAACAAAGGAGCAAAAGGATCCTATATAAAGACACCAGTCGACGAATAACAAAGAGAGGTCACCTTATCATCACTTACCACATTTAAAAATTAAAAAACCCAAAAGCTACAACTTTTAAATCATTTTTTAGAATTTGTATTCCCATTACAACTCCTATTAGAACTCATTTAAAGAACCTACCTTTTCTGTTTTCTCGTTTTTAAATAAAGACTCTTCCAAATCCTCACCTTTATCAAACTTCTCCATTTGAACTACTATTACACAGATCACGATACTTGACATCTATTCTTAGTTCCTTGTCCAGAAGCTTGATAACTTTTCTCTCGATCTTTTCTATATCCCTATCTTAGAAGGCGTTACAGATTGTTGGTTCAGGCCATTCGACTAAAGTCCTTCGATTTCCTTGATTTACTACAATCACCTAACACTCAAGTGTAACCTTGAGGATTGTTTGCTATCTTTAGCATTCACTTTAGAAGACGACCATTTGATTCAGATCACTGGTGAGTACCGGGCAGCAGTATACATCCTGCACCTAAGTCTGATTATAACTAACAATTATAATTATCCAATTCACAGCTTACAAAGAACCAAAAAATAAACTCAAAGGACCTCTAGTAAGAGTTCAACTTTGTAGTATACATTTTGTAAGTACCATATTCAACCTAAATACCTCTTGATCTCTCACTTTTAGAGTACTTAGGCTGACAGTGATCAGAAAAGCAGAAGCAGAGAAACAGATGGCAGAAGTGATCTCTACCTGCGAGCTCGTGAGTAAACAAAAGAGCGCACATAAGAAGGCAGTTTGAGAACAGGAAAAATAAACAGTTATCTAATGAAGATGAAAGTATTGATATCAGTAAAATAAGATAAAGTAAAATGATAACATAAAAACACTTACTGATTCTTTTCGACACAAAAAGAATCAGAAAAAGAGGAAGAAAGAAAATACAAAGAGAACTGATGAACCCCCAAGAGAATTTCTTCCAGTACCCCTTGATTCAATCTACAAATGTAACCCCTTTACTCAACATCCAATTTACCGCTAACCAATCCACTGTCTTTAATTCCACTCAACCACCAACACTCACTATTACCTTATTAGGATAATGTTTCTTTGACTACTAAACAAGATAGTACCTGATATCTTGACACTCATTCCATCAAACTTTTCAAACCTAATATTTCAGTGGTCTCTCCAATCCACATATTCATCTATTATTTCCACTGAAATCTCATAAACCAGCTATTTCAATGCACAAGTTGATTTTCATGCAATGAAGTTTGAAGCAATTTAAAAAAGGGAGGGCATATGTATCTTTGGACCCAAAAGATGGCATGTGCTTCAAGTTTTGCACATATATTGAAAAACATATCTTTGCTCATTCTGAATTGTACTGGAAAAACCATGTGGTGCACCTAAAATATTGGAATGCTCAGTGTCTGAGGAAAACACACAAGAGAAAGAAAGAAATAAAACAAGAAAGTAGCCCATACCCACCAACACAGAAAGACTGCTTGGGTTTCCTGTACATTGTCTTTGACAGACATATGGTGAGTTCCCTTGAGTTAAGCAGAAATCTTGTTTGTCTCCACATTGGCATCTTGAGACTTGAAAAGTTTAAATAGATCTTTGGTGTGTTTTCTTGTGAAGTATCTGTCCATTCCTCCCTCGAAATGGTAGGCAAGTTGGAAAGTATAGGTTTGTGGGGAAGGGACAGGAAGTTGGTGGCAAAAATGCCTATGAGTCCTCCTCTGAGTGGATCTGTATAAATCTCCTCAAGTCTGCCCGTCCACCTAGAAATACCTAGTCTTAAAAGACTCAATACTCCTTGCGTGGTGTGGGGATGGTCCCAAAGGTGGTAGGTCTCCAAATTGGGGGTGAATAGGTCCAATTCTGGAGTTACCACCTGTGGGACGAGAGCAGACCTGAGAAGGTTCGACTTCTCAACCTGGGAGGTGGGTGGGTTTTTTCCGAATTTTCTATGAGGAGAGTTGTCCTCTAGAAAACAACTTGCGAAAGAAGAGTGAGATGTAGGATGAAAAGGAATTTGGAAGGAGACCAGAGGAAATTTTTCCCTTGGTTTCTAAAAACTTCCAAATTTGTTTGGGACCAAAAATGTCACCTCTCAACGGGTGACATTTCCATGACACTACTTTACATCTGTCACTCTTCCCTCTTCTCGAGGAATGGACTTAAATGTACATCCTCAGGCTCCTGAACATTGATCAATCCATTCCTCCCTCGAAATGGTAGGCAAGTTGGAAAGTATAGGTTTGTGGGGAAGGGACGGGAAGTTGGTGGCAAAAATGCCTATGAGTCCTCCTCTGAGTAGATCTGTATAAATCTCCTCAAGTCTGCCCGTCCACCTAGAAATACCTAGTCTTAAAAGACTCAATACTCCTTGTGTGGTGTGGGGATGGTCCCAAAGGTGGTAGGTCTCCAAATTGGGGGTGAATAGGTCCAATTCTGGAGTTACCACCTGTGGGACGAGAGCAGACCTGAGAAGGTTTGACTTCTCAACCCCTGCCCTCACGAGAAGTCAGATTCGTGAGCCTGGGAAGTCGAACCCCCCTTCTCTGTCTTCTCGTGGTCCCTAACCACCCCACCAACGCTGTGTGATTTCTAATTTATACGGGCGCC
>NW_006768915.1:45603-55219 GCF_000204055.1 Melampsora larici-populina 98AG31
TCTTTCCTGTAGAACTCTTCCTCTCATATTCAGAGTAACTGTACTCAAGCCTCAAAGGTCAAGTGTCATGTATGGTACATCCATCTGTATCAACTGTAAACCCGATACAGGGTTTCAGATGGATCTTCTACAGACCTCAAATCGAAGCAGGCTGTTAGGAACTCAACTACGCCGATCAGCGTATCATCCAAGCCACTTCTCTCACATCATGCACCACCCCCAAACTTAAAGTTTTAATATTCCACAGACCTTAATTCACTATTCAACCTACAACATGCGCTTCAACCATTGAGAGACAGCTTTCAATTAGAATTATTGGTATCTTCCTAAGACTATGATCAGTCATCTTCGACTCTGATGGACTTCAGTAGCTTGATCGTGTCTTTCATCTCTTTTTCGCTAAATTTCCGTAAGTAAACCTTATACGCTTCCGAGGCCCATCTACCGCTTGCCATTATCTCCTCTTTTGATGCCCCCAAGTTCCAGCGAAGCGAGGCCCCTCCAATTCGAAAGGAATGTCCGTACAAGGCTTCTTCCCCCGGTTTCCGACCCTGGTTCCACAAATCTCGTAACTTCTCTATCACCATTCGCTTCCTAAATCCTACCAATTGGCCATTATGTTCGAAGCCAAAAACCGGGTCACATGGGCGCCTCACTCGGAAATTGTAAAGTAGTTTTAGAACTCGTACTGGGTCTAGCATCGATTTTTGTCGGACTAGCTGAATCCTTTGAATCTCTCCTTGTTTTGCAGTTTTGGCGTCGTGGATGTCGATGGTAGCATATGAAAGGTCCTCAGCCCATTTCATGTCTCGCCACCTCGGAATCGTCTTGTTCGGATTGTCTGAAACTAGCTCACCCAGCCGAGCTGTCCCCCAGAAAGCGACCAAAGCTATTGCTAGTACTACTAAGTCTCTCTCATGAACCGGCGATAAAACTCTCAGGAGAGTCAACAGATCCGCTACTCGTACCGGTGGGCGTATCTTCTGCGATAACCGTAGGTCTAGCTCTACTTTTACCGATGCTCTAAGTAACAGGTTAACTGACTCATCTGCTGATCTGGGGTATTCTTTCCGGTGGAACTTGTGCCACGCCTTGATTCCGGCGACGTACGATTTCAGAGTTGTCGATTTTACGGACTCGTCGTTGGTTGCGAGATTCTCATTTTTCTTCGACGCCCAGACTACAAATCCAAGTAATATATCCTCATCGATTGGAAGCAGCAAGTGTCTACCAACTTTCTTCACTTCCGCAAACCTTAGCAGTTTTACGACCCCAGAATTATAATGTCTCAAAGTTCCATCCTTCCATGCGCCTCGGAGGAAGTGGCGTTGAATCTCGTCGGTATTTGAACGGTCGATTCCAAAGGCATCTTTCTTGAACACTCCGAACGGTTTAGTCGCTTTCTGTAGGTTTATAGTTTTCGGGTCTAGATCGCTCTCATGCTTTGATTTCTGATGACTCGACTTCGTCATCTTGATCAGGTTGCTGGATAGGAGTTATCTGCGATAGGAATGGGCGGAGGTCCTCCGGTACAGTAATGAGCACTTCGTTAAACCAAAGGAGATCTTTTAACTTCCCCCGGGACAGATCATCCGCTTTATTATTTTTCGACGAAACACGTTTCTGTTTCAAGTTACATCCTAAGTACGTTAATAACCTCTGGATCTTTTTCCATTCTCCATTCACATCTTGATCCTTCGATTTTCTTTTCTTTATGGCGTGCTCAGTCGTGGTATTATCAGTGTGCACCCTGAACCTTCTACCTCTCACGTTGGTAGTTTTCTCTAGAACCAAGAGGCCAAGTCGGATTGCCACGGTTTCTGCCCAGGCAATCCGACGCTTTCCTGACTCCCTGTCCCTTGTCTCCCAGTCCGGAGTGAATTTGAAACATGCCCAGAAATTTCCGATTAGGACTCCGATTCCGTAGGTAGATGCTGCGTCGCCGACCCAGCCTACTTCTTCCGCCTGTGGATTCGGTACGATGGGGCACGCATTAAATGAGTTCATGCAAGAGTCCCACTCCCTCAGGTCGTCTACAACGTCGCTCAGGGTCTTCCTTCTCGCGTGTACGTTCTTCCAGGATTTTTTCCAGCGATACAAGGAGCTAAGGTAGGCGGCCATATGTGGTACAATATACACGGTGTGTACCAGCCTTCCCACGAAGGTATCCACCTGGGAGAGTGTCCATGTCTTCTCTTCTTCTAGGAATTCTTTTATTTGTGTGCGGCGCTGAACTAATTTCTCCGTTGGTAATCTCACCGTGTGGTGCGTCCCATTCCAAACGAAACCGAGGAATCGTTTTTCCTCTTTGAAATCCTTATTTTTCTTAGGATTTGTTTTGACGCCCATCGAGTTGCTTAAGTCCTCAATGTGAGTCAGTGCGCACTTGTGGCCCGGCCGCCTGAGGATCAGGTTATCGTCAACCCAACAAAAGATGACCGGGAAATTTAGCTTTTTCATAACTATCCATTTCCAGGTCTCTGCCGGGGCACCGAATACCCCACAGCTAGCAACTCCGCCAAATCCGACCGCCAGATCGACCCAAGCTCTTCCCTTGAAGTCAACTATGATCAAATATCTTCTTTGTGAAGGATGCACCCCTAGTCGTCTATAAGCTTTTGCCCAGTCAACTAGGGCCATCTCCCACTCCCCAGGGTTGGCTGCCAGGAAACGAGCCACCGTTTTAAAATCATCCCAACGCGTCTCATAATTTCGTTTGTCCACGAACGAGTTAACAGAAGGAAGATCAGGGTCCTGTTTTGGATAGGACAGGTCGTTTATCAAGCGCAAGGACCCGTCACTGTTGACTGCGCTCCCCATTGGGTTCGAGCGAAAGAAACCATACTTTTCGAAGATCTGTTCGTGAGTATACGGTCCCGCTATTCTTCCAGCTCTTAGTTCCCTCTCTAGTGTTCGTTCTATTTCTACTTCCACATCCCGAGCTGATGAATGGTTCTCTGGCGTGTACCAAGGTAAATCTCCAATTGTATGTTGTGGGATACCAAGGCAAAAGCCTTCTTTGAAACCTTCCATAATGTACGGAATATCTTCATGTAAACCCGTTTCCTCCATCAGGGATTTCCACCTTTCTAAATTCATTTCCGTCCTTACAGGTGCTGGCCATAAACCTATTCCTTGGATTTTGAAAGTTTGTCTATCTTTCAGTGGTAGGATTCTTTTTGTTGTGGATATCCTAGAATTTTCTGATGAACACGTTGAGTCTGACTCGACTTCCTCCATATCAACGTCTGACGGTACGATCACCTCTTTGTTTTCTTCTTGGGGGCTTGGAACCGCAGCAGTGGTCGGCTCCTGGGTATGATGGTCACGTTTCCAAGAACTTCTCACTGGAGGTTCTCAACATTCAAATTCAATGCAATGCAATCATGATATGAGGAACGAGGAACACGGGCCACGGAGTAGGCAACATAGCAGGTAGAGTGGGAGGAAAAAACAGTCTCAGAAATTCCGTAAATTCCAGTCTACTCATTTTCTTTCTACTGGCAGATTCTCTTTTTCTATACACAACGTATCAGAGGTCTATAGGAAAACACCCGTACCATACAACAACCGGGCCCAGAAACAAGAGGGGATTCACAATGGTTTTCATCATCCAGATCATACCCCGGCAAATCAAAAAATGTCGATGAGCCAAGTGGGTATACCGTTTCATAACCAGCATGCGGAGCGAGACGGAGTAGAGAAAGAAAGGGCTCAAAGTTAGTAAGTTCCTCCCTAACTGCTCCTATCGATCTATCTGAAAGCTTACCAAGCTCCCTCTCCCCCTTTTTGGGGTTTCCCTCCTCTTTGATGGCCCCCTTGCTTACTCGCGTGCTGCTGGCCTTGGGATACCCAGTCCTGACCGCTCGTCGATGAGTGTTGGGAGGCAAAACTCTTTTGGTTTTGCGAGTAACCTCCTCCGTAGGTACTCCTTCCTCTATTTCCCCCCCTTTTCTTCTTAAATTTCCTATCTTCTCTCTCCTTCGAGTTTCCATCAATCTGAGCCTTTGACGTGCTAGCTACAGGTGCCTCGGTGACCTTCGGTTGTCCCGTGAAGAAATCGAACCCAAACTTGGGTTGTCCTGGTGCATAAGGGTTGTCGTTAAACTTCAGGTCACCCGCGGTCTCGCAATCCCATCTAGCTTGTCTGACTGCTAATTTCTGGACTCCTCTAGGTAAGACTACCCTATCCACCTTCTTTCCTCTTCTTCCATCTTTCTTTTTCTTATAAACAATCCTTGAGCGTTTTCTAAACACTACCACTCTCACCGCTAAATGGTATCTTAGACCAACCATCCAGCATTTATACTTCACCATCAGCTCATTTACCACCGCCTTATGCATTCTAATCCATGCCGCGTAAGCTTCATGATCATAGACTTCTTCAGCGTACCTAGCCTCCAAATCACAGGCCATGACAAAGTCTCCATAGTGCATTTGACGTTCTTGATCTCGTTCAGAGATTGACGCATTGACTCCCGACTTCCATTTTTTTGTTCCGTCGTCAACAGCCGAATGAAATGCTTCAATATAAGGGCGGCGAAAAACAGATAGTGGGACGTATTTTTTGAATTTCCGGAAGCTTTTGTCCCAGTCATCCGGGAGGTCTGGGAGGTCGAGGCCGGAGACGGTGTCCATCCCGAACTCGACTTTCTTTCTTCTCGAAGATTTTCCTTCCCCTGCGTCGGACGAGCTGGATGAAGAATCCGAAGAGCTAGAGTTATCTGATGAGTCAGACGACGCATCCGAGCTCTCTTGGCTTCCATCGTCTGAGGAAGAATCCGAGGACGAAGAGGAGGGGGACAACTCGTCGGAACTATCCGAGGTGTCTGAAGAGGAACTAGAGTCCGAGCTGGATGAGGAGTGATGTCTTTTCCTCTTCTTTGCCTTTCTTTTCTTCGATCCTCCCTTCTTCTTTGAAGATTTCTTTGTCTTCTTTGCTTTTCCCTTGTCTTCCTTCAGCGTTCTCTTTAGCTCCTTCAGCTGATCTTTCATCGCCTTATCTTTGGCTTTTTTCTTGGCTTTCTTCGCCTCCTCTTTCTTCAGTTCAGATTGCAGGACTTTGATCGCACCAAGGTCTTCATGGTCAATGGCATAGAGAAGCCGATCCATCAAGGGGGTTGAAGCACCCTGTTTCGAACTCGTATGATTTCGTTCTGCTTCTTTTCCTCCCGGTTCGTTGGTTTGTCCTTCCGACTGTTTTAGCAAAGCAGGAGCTAAATACAAGATATGTCCCAGGTCCCCAAACAAGAGGTGTACAACTCAAATCAGTTCATCTCTCTTTAGGACTAGGACAACAGTCCTTATGAATAGGGTCTGGGATTTGGTGAGTAGGGTATGTGCTCCACTACATCTCTCTGGGGGTGGAATAACACTTGATCGTGTGTCTTAGGGTTTGCACCACTAGAGAATATCTCTCATGAGAATATTATCCCATTGACTTAATCCTTTCCCGTTGCTCTTAGGTCACTTCTCCCAATGTCGACAACGAGCTACAACCCAAAGACATCTAGGGGAGCCGTCAGACCGGTCGACCCTCTGAAACACGGATTTCTCGGGAGCCCGAAGGCTACAACCGATCAGGAAATTGGGAGCTTAGGGACAGCTACTACCCTGGGAAAGATACAGGAGCCTCTCGGCTACAACTAGTCGTCCATCTACCACCTTCCAAACGAATTCCTTATCCCCCAGTGTAGGAGGGGAGGGGGTAGGGGAGGGGTAATGGAGAGTAAAGAACGGGAGAATTGAATACAAAGCTTACGTAGATCATTCTGGATCAGGTAATTATAAGATTTCCCTAAATCTATCAAGCTTCCTCTCTCTGAGGATGAATCTTCGATTCTAACCACCTTCCCCTTCCCTTTCTTCCCTTTCGAGCTCTTCTTCTTCTTCAAGGTCTTTCGTTTCTTCTTCTTTCCAAAGCTACTCTCGCTACCCAACTCGTCGACGTTTGATGAATCACTCTCTCCTTCTCCTTCCTCCACTGGAACCACCTTCTTTTCTTCACCAATTCCAGCCTCTTCTCTACCTTCATGCTGGTTCCTCTCCTCTCCCACCGAACTCTCACCCATCTGTAATCCGCCTCCTTGTCCGCCTGGGGTGTAGTTCCCATTGTTGGCGATTATTGGATTCGAGTCCAGAATCGGGTCTTGAGGGGTAATGTCGTCTGTCGGTGGAGCTCGGGAGTGTGCTCTTCTCAACCTTCCTTCTGCTTGTTCCTTTAGTTTAAGGGCATGTGCTTTCTTTTTCTCTTCCTCTTGCGTTATCAGATCCATCATGTTCTTCGACTGGTAAGTAGGTGTGTTCGTTGACTTCTTTTTCAATTGTCTCCACATTCACAGTTGAGACCGGATGTCGATGATTTCTTTAAAGATGAGGATTGTCTGATGTATTCTGAGTAATAAAAAGGATTTTTTTTCCGAATTTTCTATGAGGAGAGTCAGAGTACTGGAAGGGCTGTGAAATTTTGTAGCTGCTACTGGGTAGCAGCTACTATCTGCTACGTAACCATTTCTGGACACGCAGACATCGGATTTGTCCAACCGTGAGACTTAATGCGCAGACCCAGCAATACAAACACAGCCGTATCAGTGGTCACCCAACTCGCTGGAAATGGGCTTTTGTGGACACACTTGGGATCAAGGTGTGCTACTGGAGAGAGCTAATGGCACCCGGTTGTGTTGATGTTTGCAGAAGAAACAAACTCGCCACAAGTCTTGATGTACATACATAGTCAACCAGAACTTTGGCCAAATTGGCTTATTCTTCATGTGCTCAGTTCCCTGACAAGATATGCAAGGGATAAGGCAGAAGTTCGAATTCCTTGCTAGTCTTGTATGTCTCTATTCCGGCCGCATATATCCAAGCTTAAGGGTATACATAAAGGCTGATTGATTGTACACCTCAAATGGGCTCGCACAGATCATGATCCATTGCGGAATCGACCAGCAATATTATGAAGATGTAGCGTTCATGATAAGGTGCTCTCGAGATCAGCAGGGTTTGAAGAAGATCGATTGTGAAAATCATCTCGAGAATCGAACAGATAGGACGCACGAGCCTGTCGGCGGACACCTGGCTTTTATAAGGGGGTATCCGCATGGTCAATGACCTATCGGAATGGCATGGTCTGTTTTGGCTGGGATCATGTGAAGTCAGCAGTACGAATTCCGAATGGAGAAATCTGCGTGTCGTAAGTAGCCGAATTGTAGTGGGTAGCAGTAGCCGCTACAAAATTTCACAGCCCTTCAGTTACTCCCAGGAGAGTTGTCCTCTAGAAAACAACTTGCAAAAGAAGAGTGAGATGTAGGATGAAAAGGAATTTGGAAGGAGACCAGAGGAAATTTTTCCCTTGGTTTCTAAAAACTTCCAAATTTGTTTGGGACCAAAAATGTCACCTCTCAACGGGTGACATTTCCATGACACTACTTTACATCTGTCACTCTTCCCTCTTCTCGAGGAATGGACTTAAATGTACATCCTCAGGCTCCTGAACATTGATCAATTTCTTGAGGTACATCATGAGGGTGAGGGGATGTGGAACACTCTGTCTTACAAGCTTCAACTTTGTCTTGTAGTAACTTGTGTGGTTGAATTGTGATTTTGTGCTCCAAACCAAACGCATGTCAAAAAAAATGTAGTCCAAAAATGGATTTAGAATGGTGGCCATGACAGTTGTGTCACAATGTGGCAGTGTTCCCAAGAAGGTAAAAACACCAAGAAAATCTTTGTGTTCCTGGGCATGTGAAGGAGCGGTGCAACCTAGCTTCTCCAAACTGCCTTTGAATGTGGAAGATGTTGGAGGTTGCTTTATTTGAAATGACTGTTATGTTTTCTTCTACATTTGTTCTCTCTCTGATCATGTGTTATGTTTTTATTTCAAATTTGTATTTGATTTGTTCACATAACTACATTTCATATTCACATCATATGTAGTATGTTTTTCTGTTCTTAACTCTCTCACTTACAAAGCTCAGTTGTCTTTGTATACCTGTGAGCTCACGCACATAGACTTGAACTTCATCTGTTTTGACTCTACTTTGTTTATAAGCTACATTGACTAACTTATAAACTTGTGCATGACTTACAGGAGGATCACCATCTACCAATCCTTTCATACTAGGAGATCTTATGAAGTTATTGTCAGCCCTCGAGCTTTTGCGGAGCAAAAGCCAGAAAGGCTTCAACAGAAAGCTCATTATTAAAAAAAATTACTATTACATCTTGACAGTCTAGCTTCAAAGACTAACAAAATTACATTTCTCTTGATAATCTTGAAAGATTAATACACCTTACGTCTGAGTATCAAAGACAAACCTTACACCTTTTTCCGTCTAGTCTCAAAGAGGGAACATAAGATCCATGAACCTACAAAGAAGAAACAATAGCTTAAATAAGAGGATATAAAACTTTAAGAAAGAATCATCCCGGTACTCCAGCAAGGAGTACCAAAAAGAATTCATTCCCAAAGCATTAGTTCAAACAAATCCGCTTCCCAAAGCGGAAAGAATACATCTCTTACCTACACAACTTTTGAATAAGATATATATAAAACAATCAGGACCACGAGCAGGCCTTCCTAGCTTTAATACCATTAACAAGAACCACAAGACGGCCTCTCAATCACCTTAGGAACTAGTAACAACCACAAGTAGGCCCATTCAAGTAGAAGCGTATAAATAGTAGAGGCATTGCACACCAAAAGCAGATTCAGCACCTTCTTTTACCTAAGTAACTTCAACCATTACAGATTACTTGTGATTTATCTTTGAAGAAAGAAAGCGACAACATTCTATCAACTCCCATCGTAGAAGTCACCAAGCAAGTTATCCGTTATTACATATGTGTAAGTGAAATGTCCTGAATTCTCTTATAACTCGTTCTAAAAACCCCTACTGGGAAGTCCAGAATAAAAACTCTATACTATTCCTATTTCAATAGGATAGTTTAAATCTTGGTCAATTGCCATTGGTTCTGCAACGTAAAGTTGACAGAATCCCTGTTGTCTCGTAACACAGGCTACTCTTAGGAATTCATACCCTTTGAGAATCACCCGGCTTAGAATCCGACCAACTCATTTCTGTCAACCTACAGTAAGCTGTGGTCCATTGTCTTATTTAAATTCCTTTAAACTTAAAAGGATTGTTGTCTAACAATAGATTTCTCATTACCTGTTGATAGGAACAACGTTAGCACAGTTCTTATGTACACAGTAAGAACTCTTGTCAGGACTTTAAGTAAGTTATTTAAATTCCTTTAACCTTAAAAGGATTGTTGTCTAACAATAGATTTCTTATTACCTGTTGATAGGAACAACGTTAGCACAGTTCTTACGTACACAGTAAGAACTCTTGTCAGGACTTTAAGTAAGTAAAACTAGACTACTTACTCTCTCATTTAGCAGCTACCCTGACAGTTATTATCTTTCTTTCCTGAAGATATAAGCCGTACTGACTCATGTTGTACTGAACCCAGCTCACGTAGCACTTTACTAAACAAACAGTCTAACCCTTACAAGCTTCTTCACCTGTAGGATGCGCTGAGCCAACATTGAGGTGGCAAAGTGCTGAGACAATTTGTTCTCCACAAAGCCAGAAAAGAAACTTTTGGCTGGATC
>NW_006768916.1:0-6869 GCF_000204055.1 Melampsora larici-populina 98AG31
ATGCATTGTTTGATTCTTGGCCTTCTAGCCGATCTATCCACCACTTAAGGTTCGATTTCTGTGGCTGGGAACGCTCTGAAGAAGTCGCAGGAGACCCAGATTCCAACGGCGATTACCCTCCGTCACCAACACCACCCCCGCCCGCTCCTGATGTCGAGATGAGTGATCCGCACTCTCCTCCTGCTACTGAGAGTGGTCTATCTGGATCTTTGACTAGCCGAACACAGTATACGCGTGCAGCAAAACTTAAGACAGCCACTGACAGTTCTTACGAGCCAACCCAAAACGGCAG
The DNA here is from genome assembly GCF_000204055.1 of Melampsora larici-populina 98AG31. Classification (NCBI taxonomy): domain Eukaryota; kingdom Fungi; phylum Basidiomycota; class Pucciniomycetes; order Pucciniales; family Melampsoraceae; genus Melampsora; species Melampsora laricis-populina. The sequence goes on from NW_006768916.1 coordinate 293, forward strand.
TGTTAAAAGTGCCCAATCTGACTCAACTTTCAAGCCCCCCCCCGGTCCCACTCTAACCCCTCATGAGCTCGAGTTAGTTCACAAGTGCTTATCAGATACATTGGTTCCCTCTTGGCTCACGCGTGTGCCTTCCAAGATTGGTATGCCATTTTCTGGCACTCCCAAAGCCTCCGAATGGCTCGTTTTATACACAGTCTACATTGTTCTTGCATTGGTGCCTTATCACCACAAAGCTGAACCGAATTCAGATTCTGCAAAAATCCATACAGCCATCACCCTCGCCACGCAGATCGTCAATATATCGGTTTCACGCACAATGACCCCCGACGACCTTAAAACCCTTCCCATTCTGCTTGTACAATATCGCACTCACCTTCAAGAAGTTTGGCCTGCAATCCAGTTGAAATCAAACTTACATTTTGCCCAGCACCTCCCAGCTCAATGCCTTCTTCTTGGACCGCCTTCATACACCGCCGCTTGGACTGGGGAGCGTATCATCGGCAACCTTGTCAAATCTTCTAAAAGTGGTAATCGTTGTAAGTCTTTTGCACTCGCGCTTCTCTCCTCAGATAAGATATGCTTATTCTCAAACTCCCATTTGCCCGCTGCCAGCTGTTGTAGGACAGACCATGATCAATAAGCACACTCAGCGCTCTTATTTTCTCAACTTTCTGAAAGATGCACCTTCGACATACGCAGAGGAAATCGGTGCCGACATAATATTGAAAAAACCCGCACCGAAATGGAAAGCGTTCTCACCTTCCTTAGACATCAGCCTTTCAATCCAACCCATCTTAGTAGAGATCGGCTGTGAGGTGTCAATTAAGCTTGAGGAAACATCAGTCTGGCGACATGCCGGAAAGTCTTTCAGTACATTCAATGAACATCGCGGAAATAGCTACGTGGATTTTATAGATCAGGGTAAAACACGCACGGGTGTGATACATCACATCATACGACCTCACAGCCATACGACACCTTTTTTTCTCATACATGTTTTCCGCGAGTTAGATGCCATCGACAGCATTCAAAGTCCTTATTCATACCTCTCGCATCTGAATGCTAAAGTAGTCTATAACGAATGCTACCTCAAATGTGTATGTATGGACAATTTATTTGGACACTGCGCTGCCCTTCATAATCCCTCAGGAACTTTTGGAATAGACAAACCAACTGTCTCGCTAGTGAGTCTCCGGAGCATGGTAAGCTGCTCCACCACAATCTGTGCCCTCATTTATCAAAGCTAAGACCCTTATGTGATTTTAGGCCATCTCTGATATGTCATCAAGCGAAGAAAATATAAAATAAATCATTCCTTTTCATACTTATACCACATATGTACCTTTTTATTTTTGTGACACACGCACCCGACCCTACACCCAGCAGGTCTTTCTCATACTATTTCCTTCTATTGATTCTCAACACACCTCAAGACTGAATAAGCACAATAGCCCCTGGTTAAGTATGATTTCACTTATTACCCGATAGATATATTGACTGGAGAAACACTGTGTACGCTTGTGTAACTTTTTGAAGATTTCAGAGACTTGATATATACAAATGTTTTCTTATCTATTTATCTTTCTTTGAACCATGAGAAAATACAACTTGTGCGGTATTTTGATGGAGCTACAAACAAAGGAAAAGCTAAACAACAGAATCTTCAATGAGAGGAGGTAGTATGTTTAAGAGACTTGTAACAGGTTTCATATGAAGAGCAGCCTTTTCTTCAGGCATCAAGTTAGACAGAAAAACTGGGTCATAACAGTTTTCGGGGAGGCCTATACATACAGCAGCATGTGGATTAGTATGGGTGGCTTTGGTTCGACATTGATCAAACCTTTTGTGAGCATTGACTACCCCGCGACTAGAAGCACAGTACTTGTAGGAAAGGCCGTCGATCTGTTGCAGTATTGACGCATATTGTTGACTGCGCCAGATAAGTCCAACTGAGGGATATTGAGTGTCTTCTGGCTCCCACTCCGTGTCAGAGCAACAGTCGTGATGAGGCATGATTTCGGACGCTTTCTGCTCAAGTTTCTTGGCTTTCATAAGACGAGTCAGCGAATTGGTGCGGTATTTAAAAAGCTTCACGATTTAACAACAATCAGCATGGGATCCTCAACATACACAAGATAGTGAGAGACGTCTTTGACTCACCACCTGTTTCTTACGAAGTGTTTCTTTCCGGAGAACCTTTTCTCGAGATCCTCGATTTTGGCGAACATCGTTTGCGCGGCCACGAATCCATCGAAGAACTACACCCATACATATCTTTTCCGTGTTGTGAGATGGAGTTACAGACTCTCCGCTGAATGCACCTTCTGACTTGGCATATCGCCAATGTTTAACAATCAAAACTGCTAAGGTGCGATTCCAAATATCCTTGTCGTTTTTTTCCCAATCCAGCGTCATTCTACTAATGCCATAGCTCTTCAAGTCGGAAAGGAAGAGCAACTTGAACGGAATAATATCTTCGTCGTCTGATGAAACATGAGCAGAGACGGAGTTTGTCCCAAAAATCTTGTGATCCGACATTATTTCGTGTTGACTCAGAGGTCGAAGTTGGCAGCGCTCGTCATCGGTAGGTGCCGGTGGATAAGACTTCGTTAATTTGTCGTATCCGAGTAAAAATCTTGTGAACTTGGCCAATGATTGGCAGATTCCCTCACCTGACTGCGGAAGCGTGTCACTTACCGAAGCATTCACAGCTTTCAGCGAAGTGACAGCGACACCCTTTTTCCAGTGGTGAGAGGTGCGAGCTGCTACAGAGAAAGAATCAGAAGCCGTGCTTTCCCAAATACTCAGATGCGAATAACAGATTGACAAACGCATTCTGAAAAGCTTAAGGTGCGATATTGATTGAGCTCGAAGGGCGAGATAGTTCACACTGCAAAAATAATGTATTTTTCCAAGGTGAAAAATGATTGACATTAATGCACAAAATGATTAATAATGCAGAATTAATGCAGAAAAATGCAGAATTAATGCAGAATTAATGCATTTTTAATCATTTTGTGAAATAAATGTAATCATTTTTCACCTGGGAAAAATACATTATATTTGCAGTGTCAAGGTACTGACAGCGTTTGAAAATGATGATTTGATCCGCTTATGATGGATTCAGATGTTTCATATGGCTCTTTGCGTGATATGGTACTTTCAAAACTAGTACAAAGACCACGGCTTGATTCGGTTCGCCAAGAGTGAGTGGATTGCAGCACCCGCGTTGTTTCAGCAAGAGGGAAAAGCTCAGCGGTTGAAGGGATACAAGACGTAACAAGGGATTGCTAACCCCCTTTCTTGTTTGAGACACAGCCGGGTAGATGCTCTTATTCGACCGATTCTTGGCCAACAAAGGGGTGCTCAACGGCACAAATCATCCTGTCTGTCAAAAAGTGAGTAAAACTCTTGCAAACTTGTATTGAAATTCTCTGTGTGTGCACGTCGACGTGCTTGAAGAAGACAGACGTGGTGCTCGTCACAGTTCCTAGCTTCTCTCCTGGGGTCCAACTTAGTGTCCTCGGAGAGTGTTGTCGGATGAGACGAATCCACTGATGTGGATGCAGCTGAGTATTGAGGGTAATCAACGGTGCATCTCTTCCAATTGATGTGATCGTGGTGTAGTTGTATCCATGGCATGCCTAAGATGCCGTCGTAAGTGTTCTTAATGTTGACAATGATGAATGAGGTGATGTCGTGGTCTTGATTGATCTTGAGCTCTAATTCGTGGGTTGAGCTGGTTTTTGATCCGTCGAAACCAGTGACTGCTTGGGATGTGGTTGAGGCGTAAGGGAACAGTCTTGTATGCCTGATATAAGTTTCGCTCAGGACATTGTGGGTAGCGCCCAAATCAATTAAGAAACGAGCGGGGGGTCTCTCAGATGGTGTGGCGCGGGATTCATGGGGTAGGGATAATGAAACTTGTAGAAATAAGCGTGGGTCGCTTGAATTGCATGGTACAATGTTGCTAGCGCCTAAGTCTATCACTCCTAATGAATCCTCTTTGCTCAAGCTAGGCACGACCTTCAGGCTTGAGCGCCTCCATTTTTTGATAAGTCTGATCTACTGATGCCTTCTCCTTGATCACCTCCCATGTCTTCCTTTCCTCCTAATGCTGCCAATTTGACTTCTAATTCTGCCAGTCTACTCTTATAATCTCCTTTTCCTTTGAAGTTACGATCGCTTTTTTGGCGACTAGGACAGTTTGGGGATATGTGACCCTGTTGATTACATCTGAAGCATGTTCCTGTACGCATTCGTCGAGCTCTCTCTTTGTCTGATAGTCGAGTAAAGGATGCTGATATGTCCATGGCATTAGGGTCACGGCTTGGGTTTGTTGGTGCGATGGATGTATTGGCTGTGCCATGGATCTTGTTATCCAGCTTGATGGCTAGGTTTGATATTTGCTCGATTGATGTAAACTCTTCTGAGGCTAAGACCATAGCTACTCTGATATCGCGCTTCAAGCCTTGCTCGTACTGGCTGATTAGAGTTGGGATTTCCCACCCAGTACTAGCCGCATGAAGATTGAATTTGTGCGTGTACGCCGCTATGGTCGACTTCTGGGTTAAGGATCTGATTGCCTTCTCAGCTTTAGACTTCTTTTCGGTGTCAAAAAACATCGCTTTGAAGTTACGGACGAAACGGTTGTAGGTGACATCGTGGGCAGTTTCGGGGTTAAATAACTCGGCCGTCAGTGGTTGAGCCCATGCGCTCGCTGTCCTGGTTAAGTAGGATAAAGCGAATACCACTTTAGAGCGGTCGTCTGGGAATAGGTACGGGTGTGCCATCATGTACAGTTGTACCTGACTGGCAAACACCTCGACCGGTCCTCCTCTACTGCCATTGAATTTGTCAGGAGTGGAGACTTTGGGTCCCTTTAGGACAATCGGGGGCTCGTTTTGAGCAGGGGTAAGGTTTGGAGCTACTGTGGGGTTGCTGCCACCATTGGTTCGTCCCGCTATCATAGCTTCAAGACGTTCCTCAGCTTGGCGGCCTCTAACTTCGGCTTGTTCGCCTAACAGGTGCTCTTCAGCTAATGAGTTTTGAAGATTAGTAAGCTGTCTTTGTATTTCTTCCATTCTGTCGGGATCTAGTTCAATCGATAGTGAGTGATTGAGAGGATCTGATGGTTCTTGTATTGAACGGTTTACGCTGATGTACGAGTCGTTTGATTCGACGTCGTCGTCGGTGGGGGTTCTGTACGAGGGAGACGTGGTAGTTGATCTGCCGGGTGTTAGAGCGGGAGGTCGGAAGATCTCGGTCGATCCGGGAGTTCAGATCTGGGGTATTAAAGTTTTACCTCGCTTCTATTCTTAAAGTCTTGGGCTTATCTGTTCTAAATTTCTCAGTATATCTATTCTAAGGTTCTGGCTTTATCTATTCCTTCGACGTGAGTGTGAATTAATTTTGAGTTCTAATTCGAAGTCTTCTGATTCTGATTGAGGCTGATTTCTGTAACGCTCGTCGGTGGTAGATCCGACAATATGTTAGGACTGGTGTTGGGGTTCGTGGGACGAGGGTTATCAGGTTCTGTCACCAGGTTCTCGTATTAGTATGCAGATTGTCGGATGAAGAGAAAAGAGAGGTGTGTACAACATAGAGAAATACAAAGTGGTCTCTAATCTGTGACATGTTGTGTTGAGCCTTTCACCAACTGTTACATAGATGAGATCATAACAATGTTGGAACCAAATCACACATGACCATATTACATGCAGAGTTTCTATTTCTTACTTCTTCAACGTGCACTTATGTCTACTAATCTTAACTAGTCTTAGTGATTTTGTACCATGCTTATTTCACTCAAAACCTTTTTGTCCTAAACCTAACCACGTCTTGTATTGCCACGGCATGCTTATCAAATTTGTCTTGATATGGCTTTGATGTTTCTTTTCATTCATCATTAAAGCTTATCTCACAAACAAGCCCACATCATCACAAACATCTCTCCGGACTCACTTTGATCCTCCTCAAGAATATTTGACTGATAGTGTTGTTATTTGATTGTTCAGGTATGATTGTGTTTGATACTCATGTTTATTGTTTTCTTACTTCATCTATATTTGTGTTAAAAGAAATTCATTCATCATTAAAGCTTATATTCTCACAAACAACCCCACATCATCACAAACATCTCTCCGGACTCACTTTGATCCTCCTTAAGAATATTTGACTGATAGTGTTGTTATTTGATTGTTCAGGAATCTGAGATTCCTATATAGTACTTATAGCACAACAAGGGCTATACAGTGCTTTGAAAGAGGATAATCTGAAGATATAATGGATCTAAAGAAGGTGTCTGAGACTGCTCTTTCTGAGAATCTTTAACAAACTGGACTTTGTTGTTAAAGTCTCCTGATAACAGAGAAATATAACCAGGTCTTTGATAATAAGAGAAAAGTATCTTGATAAAAAGCGCCAGAGAAATAAGCTCAACACATTTAAAGTGTTATTCCAGTTGAGTCAAAATATTGGAAAATAAGCTCAATATCTTTTTGATATTATTCCATAATGACAGTGTCATATAAAGCACATAAAACAAATTTCTCCTCTAATGAAGGGCTGATTTGAG
>NW_006768916.1:7445-8909 GCF_000204055.1 Melampsora larici-populina 98AG31
TATGAATTCAATGATTCTGTGTCAAATGAACTATTACTCGTCATGTTCTGACGTCATTTGAAACATGTAATCAGCTGAAAACCTTCATTTTTGACTATTTCCAACTATTTTCTTCACTTTACACACCTTTTACTGAGCTTTTCTTTCCTTCTGTAACATTAAACAGTAATCTACAACCGTCAAAATCCCTAAAAACACTCTTGGTAAGCTTATTCATTACTAATACCATTGTTACATATGTAAAACTACCTGTAAACCCTTGTTTACCAACTTCGACTTTTTCCCATTTCCTTAATAACTTCTATTTTCTCTTATCAACCACCAAGATTAAAGTTGTTACTGACTAACATAATGCTCCTCTTTCATATTCTAACCCTACTAAACCCATAAAACTAATATTACTACCTGAAAAACCATTTCTCAACCTGTATACCTATATTTTCGAGTTTTTCTTATGTTTTTTTCTTTCTTTCCTTTTGTAATCTGTTTGTTAATAGTTTATACTTATCTTATTAAGTTTGTTCATATAGATTGATTATGTAAAGATCAAATATATGTAATATAATTGATGTAATTCAAAATTCGATTTTTTTGATTTTTTGATTGGTCTCATAGATTGATTACCACACCGGTCTGTTGAAGGCATAATGGGGGTTTGGCACTTTGATGAGGCAAAGAACAATGGGATCGCTCAGCTCATTGACCAAGACATCAACACCATTGCTGGATGCCACCCTCACACCTCTTGGGTGAGCTATGTCAGCCCTGAGTACATATACATGTACCCAAAACTAACTTGTAACATTAAAAATACTATGTATAAATTAAATTACATGTACATACTGAGTTTAGACTATATTTAACATGTAATACAATGTACCAAAACACTCATTACATACACATGTACACTTAAAACAACATGTAATATGTAACAAAACACCATTTACACCTCATAACTCAGTGTCAAGAGTTAAAATGCTTATATTACATATTATACATAACATGTATATGTAATTAAGCATTACTAGTAATAATCATTAACATATATTAATGATCAACCCTGAACCAATGTAGTGATAATCACAAATATCACCACAGTTAGGTTTAGAGAGGAAGGTATATAAACCCCTCCTCTCTCAGCCTTCAGAGAATTTCCCCCAAGCTTTTTACTACACTATACTTTTAAAGATCCCCTTTAAAGTTATATAGAAGTATATAATCAAGAGTCTTATAAATATAAGACTAGTGATTCACTTCTTTACTTTAAAGAGTTTCCTGACTAGAAGTTAGTAGTACTCCTTCCTTCTGGATCCTCTACTTCCCCCAAGTAGATCTCTCAAAGTTGGTGACTTTAAGAACAACCCCAGGCTAGTGACCTTAAGAAGAACTCAGGTTGGTGACCGTAAGAATAACCCCAAGTTGGTGACTTTAAGAACAACCAGAGTAGTGATCTTGACATCACTC
>NW_006768916.1:29736-37508 GCF_000204055.1 Melampsora larici-populina 98AG31
CAGGTATGAAAATCTTCTTTGTCACCATAATGATAGATTTTTACTATACCATCACATATTCTCCCTTTACATGTTTTGTAAGCTATGTCATCTGTTGTACTACTTCTTTATTTTGCTTGCCACATTGCAGACAGGATCCACCACAATTGATACATTTTTGTCACCATCCCAGTGATACATGTGACATGCCTGAACCAAATGGTCTGATGACTCCCTTTCTGCCTCAACGTGCCTCTGAAGTCTTTCTTGAATTTCGTATCTGTTCTGTGATACACCGGTGCTCTGATATGCACAATTTTAAGGTGGTGAAAAAGGCCAGGGGCTCCCAAATCGCTTTCTGATCATGCTTGGGAGATGGTGTAATTTTGAGGTAAGCATGAATATAAAGTGAATAAATCATGGAGTCTCTAATTCGGATTCTTGTTTAAATAGAATGCACAAACCGCCACGCCTACGCATGTGCATATATGTTTCGAGATACAAAGACTTCTAAGTACCGTGTAAGAAAGATTGCATTGATCCGCAAGTCCAACTAAAATGCAGACCAAGTCTGCCTTCTGATCACCAGAGCTAGCAAACTGACTTAGAAACTGTGCCAAACTTGTTGTGTAGGAAGATCGCGCCATTGTCCATATATGCTATTAGCATGCTTGTTCAAAATGTATCGCTTGTCAATTTATAGTTGCAGAACAGCATTTTTTACATTTTGTCTTCTGATGACGGCAAAGGTCATCCGAATGAACTTGCTCGCATTTAGTTACAGAGCTACATATATGATCACGCAATTCCAACATAACTTTCCAGCATAAATTGACTTTACGGCAAGCTAGATTGCCGTTTGAATTTTCTCAGGTTGCTTCAAAAGGAAGATATCCCAGCGATCAAATGTGAGCCTATCCTTCTATGAGATGGATCAAATTGACCTTAGAGGCCTTCTGATTTCGAACCGAGAGTTGAAATTCCTTTTTTTGCCCTGCAGCTGTTGGCCATGCTTTTTGGTCTATCTTTGCCTTCGCAAGTCCAATTTAGTAGCCGTTGAACGGTGTTTGATCTGGGTACTTCCCAAGCTCGCATGATAGAGACCGTTGTTGCGTAATCTTTTGCTAGCACTAGTATGTTATTGTGATGGTTAAAATCCAATCAAGAGAGATTGCCCTGCCAGTGCTAGTTCATGTTACCTCAAGTTATGCTTCATAGGAGTGGAGACTCTTCTGGTACCCCTGGACACGGTCAAGTGTTATCTCTGAAATCGTTAATTCAGTGGGTGGAAGATTACCAATGCTTCACCAGACTTCACCTGCGATGAAGATGAAATAAATATTAGTACTAATTAATCAATATTTGACACGGTTTTATGAGGCACTTGTCCTTGGCGAGTAGCGAGCTTACTTACCATCGCTTCAACACGCGTCAAGTTTGGGTCTATGGTCGGTGTGGAGAGCGAGCATTTGCGTTGCTCAGGCTTGATGGCGAATTTCTTTAACCCAGTCTACGTGACATGCCTCGCGGTCTTCCCAACTTTGCGACTATATAACACGACCCCGTTCTTCTCCATTTCTTGACTCATCCACTCACGACAAATCCATTTAGACAGTTTTGATTCAGAAGCTACAATAAAATTTCTAAAATGCAGTTCATCCCAATCGTATCACTCTTATTACTCTCGTGGTATTCGTCTGTATCCGGCACATGCTTCACCACCGGCCCGACTTGGGGAGATGCCAACCAAAGAAAAATCCTGGACGATAACATTGAGAACCTCTGCCGCCAAATGACTGGAAAGTTCGCTGTTGGTGCCGCTGCATCAAGATGTTTAAAAGGTGGTGAAAAGCCGGGAAATAGATACGACTTCCTTTTCCGAAATGTTAATAAGGAGGAACGGACGCTTACAATGGAGACCTGTACCAGATTGATAAGGAAGGACATTGCTACTTGTCCGATGGGGGCATATAATCAGGGTTCTAATTGGTGGTACACGTGAGTTACATCATTCCTTCTCAGATCTTGTAGTCTTTTGGGTAGCTATGTTTTTTCGCAATTTACGTATGGGAACTCATTTCTCGACTTTCTTATCGTTTGTCTGCTTAACCACTCATACGATCTTTGGATTGAACAGCTCTGATCCAAACGAAGGCGAGTGTCTCACCACAGGACCGTGAGGAACACACTTCAACAACTTATGTGTGAAATGTAAAGATGTGATGAAAAACCTGCATGTCTTGCCTTGAACCTGGAATCCCGGAATACTTATACAAATTGGATCGGTCATCATATACGCTTTTCTACATATTTCCGCTTTTCCTCTTCTTCCGAATTGTGTGTTTAAACTTGTAGGACAAGGTTTTAGCTTATTTACATCAAAGGTACTCATGGATTGAATGGTGGGAATTTTTTCAAACATGCAACCTCATCAGGAATGTTTTCCTTTTCATTTTCTTAAAAATAACCCCTCGAATAAGTTGCTTAGCCATGATTCAGAAATTGACTGTGTGAATGAGACGTATTGAAAAACTTGAAACGGGAAGTTCAAGATCTCTCCAGGTGAAAATAGTCCCTTTCAAGCTTATATGAACTGCTAAATCACCCTCAGTGAGACCCTAGGATCAAGGTCAACTCAACTGATGTATATACAAGATTGCTTGGAAGGTATCGTTTGTTGTGACGTGAGCTATAAGTCTCTCTTATTCTCGAGAGATCGAGATAAAATGAAGCAGCGCTTGTTCCTAGGTGAACAAATTTTATCTGTCTTCATTTTTTTCACTTTGAGGAAAGGTTTAAGGAGCTTAAGAGATTGAGTATATGAGAATGACTTCTGATCCATGTGATGTTGAGGCCGAGCTCACTATCGATGAATGAGATATGCCAGTTTGATTTATGAAGTTCGATTGACAATGATAATCTCATCAAAGGAGCAATCTATTATTTTCAAAGTTACCTGATTTCACTTCAAAGTTTGTCATCAAACTTCATTTCTCATTGACTTTTTCTGTTCTTCTCAAAAACCTCTTCATTCATCTGACAAGAGAAACAACATATGATGATACCACTCCACTATCTGTCAATTTTAAAACTAGCAACATACAATATACGATATTCACCCCCAAATTCTCGTCCGATCTTACCAGAAGCACCGTGGTCAGCCAGACTTCCCTTGATTCTAAATCAATTAAATTGGGAAGAACCAGATTTAATTGGAGCTCAAGAAGTTTTAGATCATCAATGTATCGATTTACTTGAAGGCTTAAATCAATTAGGTTATACTGGGATAGGTGTTGGACGTGATGATGGGAAAAGGTTGGGAGAGTATGCACCAATCTTTTGGAAATCAGATCAGTTTGAATTAGTTGATCATCATTACTTTTGGCTAAGTGAAGAGCCTGATGTACCAGGTAGTATAAGTTGGGATTCAGTAAGTAAACTTCTCAGCATCACAGGTAACTCATTCACTCAACAATTTTCTATCAATCAGGGTCAAACGAGGATGGTAACATGCGTTGAATTGAAGCCCAAGTTGAACACCGTTCAAGTTGATGGAATCTTTCAACTACCTGGACAAAATTCTTTAGATCGATCAATATTTGTGATGAATACTCATTTTGATGACAGAGGTAGCTATGGTTAGTCTTCGTCTCTCTTGTTCACAAAATCCCCTTCAAGTTTTGAGCGCCAAGTACACCTTTTGAGTCTTATTTCATTGATATAGTTAACTCTGACCAAATCACCAATCTCTTTCCACAGCTCGAGAACAATCTGCAAAGCTCATCCGTTATCGAGCAGAAGCACTGATCAAGAAGACAAGCAAACCTGTATTTTTACTTGGAGATCTGAATTCAACTCCAGAAGAATTACCCTATAAGACATTAACAACCGAATCCACAGGCCAACTATCCTTTAAGGATTCTCGTCAAAACGCAAAACACCTCTACGGGGCTATTAACGCTACTTATACTAGCTTCTCAAAGAATCCCTCTGTCCAAGGTGTAATTGATGTTGTAATGTTGATGGGATATCATTGGGAAGCAAAAAAGTATGGTGTGATTCCTAATAGTTTTGAGGATGATGAGTATTATGCTAGTGATCATAGGCTTGTATGCGCTCAATACGTCAAAGTCATTGAGCATTGAAAAGTATTACTAGAATGCCATATGCAACAAATATCTCGAATACCATCGAAGACATCCACCTGTGGCGATTGGATGAGATCATGAATATGTTTTGTAGACGGTTTTCTTCATTGCTTATGACTCGAGAGACTTCTCCATCAGTTTTTCGGAATTCGGTTTCGAGTCATAAATCCTTATGATGAGAGGCATTCTTAAGACCTCGAAGTTGAAGTTCAATTGTCAAAGCGTTCAATGCGAGATCGCAGTATCTCTCGGTGAAGGTGACAAACGATAGCTAGATATTTTTCAAATGTCGCACAGGTTATTTCTCCAACGATCTACAAATTCAAAAACCAAGAGATAATCCATAGTAGCACATCACGGAGCGGTAAGGGCCTCGAGTAGTATTGAAATTGAAAAAATGACTTCACTCAGCGAGCCATGAGTTTAATCTTCAACTCTTCTGGTACCTGCTTCAAGTTTCCCCATAATTCAAGCCCGTCATCATCAACAGTCATATCAGGTAGACCTAACTGAGAAATAGTAAGTCCTGCAGACACAGCGCCGCAATAAGAAGCTTCTACTAGTCCAAGCCCCTTTGCCAAACCGGCCATTAAACCACCCTGGATGAGTAAGAATCCAAATCAAGTCAACGAACCATTCACGGCAAAGAAGGATTGGAAGATCAGTGAATCTGAAAGTAATTGATGTTAGACACGAACTAGAAATGCGTTTCCACCACCAGTTTGATCAATGACCTTTGATTGATCTTCAATCATTGCAGGAACCCAAGTTCCCTTTTTTGATTCTTGATGTGTAAGTACAAAGGCGCCCATTTTACCACAACGGATAACAACATTTTTGAATCCATGGTTTTGAAAAACTCGTGCAATATCCTCTATCTCTTCTGGAACCTCATCAGACGGAGTAATAAGTCCAATGAAAGATCTAGCTTCTAATTCGTTTGGGCTGAAGACTTCAATATGTTTTGATAAACTGATTAATTTTTCAAGGTTTTCCGGTAGACATGAATCTGGAATAGGTTCATAGACAAACAATGGAGACCAATTCGTGATTTGATGTTGATCAAGGTGAGAGCTGATCTGACCTGATCCAGTACGAAGATTTTGAAGGTCTTCAATCGTTTCATTCATCCGACTAGGTGAACAAATCAAATGAACAAATTTAGGTGTATGACTAGCAATATCAATAAGTTTAATTTGACGCTTGGGAGTCAAATATTTAAAATCACGTTGCGTATTTGAGTAAATGTTTAAAGCTCGAGTCGTTAAAGGATGATTAGGATCGTTGATAAAAGTAAAGAGAGATGGAGAATAATTTAACAGTCTTTCTTCGATTTCGGATGGAAAGTCTTGACCTTTGTGGATGAGCATTAAGATCTGCTTGGGCGGTAACCTATCCTGACAAACCATCCAAGTGAAACCAAAGAACAAGATCTTCGTGTCAGTGATTAATACGAGAGACCATTGATTTCATCTCATCAATGTGTTCAAAGTCTATTTCCAGTTATGATTCTATATGCCGTTATCAATAAGAATGGTATACTGACCAGATTCGAGCACCTATGGCAGCTAAACATGAGTCATTTGGGAAGTGCACAGGTCAGTGACTCGCGACTGATACTTGAGCAAAAAGACAGAAATATCATAACTCACCATATGTACCACCACCACCAATATGCCACTCATCAGGACCAAAAGTAGGCTTGTGAGTCACATTGAAATCCGCCGAGTATTCAAAGCTCTGCAATTGAAAATTCCAAGATCAGTTCGGAGATACAAATCCGTCATGAACTGCCGTCGCCGAGAGACGCTTAGAAGTGCTTCGAAGTACATATGGTTGACGCGATGGTTCTGATTATGGACATGCTTGTGGATATATGAAAACAGATCCCCCGGAAAGACTCTCCGTGGTTGGCAAATACTGAGCATAATGACTATATTGAAATGTTCAATCCATCGAAATAAAGAGACACCGGCGATATCGCATCGAGAGTACTCACATCGAGTATGAACATGCCTAGTATTGAAAACGAGGAATTCGATTTGTATCAGAATCATCAGTTCACTAGGCAGACTTAGGGCCGATGGCATTTGGGGCAGGGAATTGCACAGGTAAGATGGGCAACAGACTACGACCCCTCCTGCTGCTAAATCTTGACTTTGCAACTGAAATCCGCTCAGGCAGAGAAATGACTCCAATACGCATCTTGCAGAAGCAGATCGATTGGAGAGAACCAGAGAGGAAAGTTTATGATAACGTTTGGAAGTTCAATCGAAGACTGGCATGAATGACGTCATGTGGTGAAGTAAAGGGTTATCAGAGCAAAGGATGAAATTGCTATCTAGCCTCACCGAGTGTAGCAACTTGATTGACATCCATCGGGCTGAACTTCGAGTCTCTTTCCATCTCAATTCACTAGAGCTTCGTTATCTTCAATAGTTCCTTCACTTGGGTTTTGAACTTGATCTTCGTGGGTTTCTTTTGAACTTTTCGATGTGACCAGATATGACCAACATCAACCGCCCCGACAGAACTGTCGGATATGTAAAGGCCTAAATTGGGGTTCGGATATCGCCGGGCTGCCATCATGTGATTCTATATCACGACGGCTGCGGTGTGTATCCTTCTTGATGTCATACCTCTATTTCCTTTGATTCTGAGTTGAAGTGCACCTTCCATAGGCTCATGAAAAATGGTCGAGCATAAGTAGAAGTGGGATCAAGGTTTCCACCCCTCAAAGTTAAGACAACACACAGATCTGGCGTCATTGATCAGTAGGTTGCTGAATTTGCTTGAGTTCAAAAATACCTTTCAAGAAGATGTTGCGTTTACACACATCGTTTGATTCCCTTAATTCATTTGGTCCTTGAAAAGAAAAATGTTGTATACTTATCCCTTGTTGAAGATGATGTTTACACAAGATGTATCTTTTTCTCAACAAAGACTTTGGGTATGAAGATTAAATGCAAAAAAACTACAAAATTTGAAAAACCGAGAGGAAGGGGATCAATTTCATATCTTAACCCCATTACACGAGTTCTGAAAAAGTAAAAAAAGAATGTAAAAAAGTTTTCATTTGTTTTTGATTTCAAAGATCTCATTCAACAAACGTTTGATATGCAAGATATAAATTACAAGCTAGAATGATAACAATGAGCGTGTAATATTTGACAAAAGAGGGTGAAAAACTATACGAAAAAAGCTACAAATGCTAAATAAGAATCCAAGAAATGATGAACATGAAGGATAGATCAAGAAATGAACGAGAGTGATAGTATTATGGTTATTTTATGTTATTGAAAGTTTTAGATCCTGTCTTCTTTGACAATCGATCAACTAACTCTAATGAGCCAAGGATAATGTCATTGACGGTCAAAACAGCCACACCTTTCGAGTCATGAACTGAGGACGACCAGCTGAAAATTGAAAAAATATCCATTTGTACAAATATCGTTCTATCAATACTATATCTGATGAAATCCGACCCAGATCCGAAGTTTACTCACCTGATAATTATAAGAAGTCACTATAGCTTTGGAAGCGAATCGGATTTTTGAGAAACAGACTCCAAATTCTCAATAAACTCTTCATCCTGAGGATCCCGATGTAACCAATTTGGTATTCTCAAAGACAACAAATTTTGAA
>NW_006768916.1:37668-39658 GCF_000204055.1 Melampsora larici-populina 98AG31
TTTTGGAGGAATATCGGGACTTCACTTTTGCGTCTTTAATCACCCCTTCTTGGATTGCTTGATGGTTTTTTGGAAATTTCATTAGATAGTTCTGATCGTGCTTTGTCTGCATTGGTAACTTCTTCTTTCAAAACATGAGGGTTCTTGACGGCTTCTACAGTTGGTATATTAGCTGCTGGTGGGGTTTCTACTACTGGTTGGGTCTTCAGCACTTCTGTCACTGATGGGTCTGCCACTGAGGGGTTATTTACCGCCGGTGAATCTGGTACCAATCCCGGAGTCTTCACCACTTCTGGAGTCTTTACCGCTGGTGGATTTTCTATCTTGAGAGCATTAGGTAGCTCGACCGGAGAAGTCGATTTCTTATCATCTACAGTTCCCTTGACTTCTGAGATAGAGGCGCCATTCGAATTGAGAGCAGGATCCTTAGTTTCTTGAGCGATCTCTACTGGCGGAGAATGAAGCTCCTGAGCAGGTTGAGTATTAAGCTCTACTTTGGGAATCTCATTTGGAGGATTTTTCTCAACCTTGATCCCATCTTGAACATGAGTTTTCGAGTCGACATCAGGGGCTTTAGACTCGGTTTTGAGAGGTGTAGTATCAGCCTTCGGGATGACATCAGAGGTTGGGTTCACTTGGGCTTTCACCTTATCCGCCTGGCTTCCCTCAGAACCACCATGTAAGATGTCATCGAGATTGACATGAGGAATCTGATCATCGGTTGTGGTGTGCGTTTGAGAATGCGGGGTAGTTTCGCGAGTTTTAGTCTCCAGCTCCCTGGCCTTAGCCGATTTATCAAGGTCAATCTCATTCTTGATACCTTCCAGACCAGAGGGATTTGGATGTGCAGCAGATCGGTCAGTTGAGGTAGTCGATGCGGTTTGAGCAGGATCGTAGCGAGCTCCTTTGAAGTGTGCATCCCAAACATTAGTCTCATCGATGGGAAAGTGTAGGTCATCCTTTGATTGTGGACGGAGAGATCCAAAAGGTTCGGAGTGGCCTTTCTCCACATTGAGGCTTGATCTTGCAGGCGACTGCGAGAACCACCTATATGACTCATCGGCATCGTATCCATGTTGTGATCCCGACCCCAATGACCGAGAAGACTCGCCTGACTCGTATTCTCTATATGATTGCGGATGAAAGCCGATGTGCTCATTGTCCTCGCCGAAGCTTGAGGTCGATGACGATCCGAAAGACCTAGCACCCTCGCCGTTTAAGTGGCCCGATTTGGGAAAAGAACCTGCGTGATCGATAACCGCACTTTCTTCCACCCCTTTGACTGGTTTAGTCTTAGACCTGATTTTTGTCAAAGCTTTGGAGATTATCTTCTTGATACCTTTGTAAAGGAGGTTGAAAGGTTTGAAAAGGGTCTTGAAAAATCTCTTGGGTGCAGAATCGATAGGCGAGATTTTCTTTGGAGATTTTTTTGGAAACAGTTCCTTTGCAAGAGCACGACCACGACGGAAGCGGGCAGTCTTAAATTTTCTCAACCGTTCGATAATGCCATCTTTCTTTTGTTTAGTCGTAGGTTTCCATTCCCCAGAAGCGGCATGCTCTTGTTCTATAAATGTATCGTGATAACCCGAGCGAGGAAAGCTGTTATCACTACCGAAAGACTTCTTGTTGACAAAGCTGGTCTCTGAAGCCTGGTGCGACAAATCAGATCCTATCCCTCCTCTGAGGGCGGTATTTTCGGAAATTGGCTTTGATGCACTCCCAAGCTCATAGGCTGAGTGCTCCATCATGATCTCCATTGGAATAGGTGTTGACAATGTGGTCAATAATTTCCCAAGAAGATAGGTGGCCATCATGAGCCGAAAAGCATAGCACCGGTGAATCTTGAAAGCCATGCTTTAAAGCTTCACGCAACGAGCTGAATTGTTATCCTGAACAGTAGATTATCTAAAGAAAGCATGAAGACTTTTATTGGTCAGAAGTATGATTTGGAGTATACATGCTAGACTGAGTTACCTCAAGTGTGTCGATT
>NW_006768916.1:39758-46916 GCF_000204055.1 Melampsora larici-populina 98AG31
GTGGGAAAGAGTAAGCAAAAGACTCAGAATAACCACCTATAACCACATCTGGTATGAGTGTGTACTCCATAGTTCCCTCGCATAGTTCCTTCAACTGCCTTCCAACATTCCACAGGAAGCGCCGTCTGCAAAATGTGGGTAGCACATCAAATTCACCAGGCATAAAGTCATGAGATCTTGATTCGCTGCTTTGATTCTTGGTGAACACAAGTTCATGCTCAGCATATACACGTCCAAATGAATTATCATGTACCAAAAAAAAGACAAACAATGAATGAATGAAATGAATTTGAATGATGATAATCCGGTAATATGATGATGACTCCGGTAATAAGATGATTACCGTTTAAGCGAAATGAAGAAAGCTAAAGTACAATCAGATTGACAGTAAAGTAACCTTTTTAATCCCTTTGTCCTTCCTGTTTCCCTTCCCCTTGCTTTCCATCTAAACCTACTTTCAAACCTTTCTGAATCCTCAAACCTCACCAAAACAATCAAAACTTCATTAAAAGATGTTATCAATCTCAACTCGACGTCTTTTACCCATCCATTCTTCGATCACAAAGACTACTTTACCTTTTTCAATCATAAGAACCTAGTAAGTCATCTATCATCACTTTTCTGTTCATTCAAGTTGATCTGATCAATTTCCTATCCTTTCTCATTGGTCTTCATCAGTTCTGATCATCCAGGAGCAACTGCTAACAGTCAAGACTTTGCCCAAAAAGAACGTAGTGAAGAAACTCGTTATATGCGTCAAAAGGTTCAATATCTCTTCTCATCTCAAGTATCAAACTCTTCTTAAGAAAAAGACTCATTTGATGTTTCTATGATTTGTTTTTTCTTTTTACAAAGGAAGCTGAAGATTTAAAAAAACTTAAATCTGAATTAGATCAACATAAAAAGAAATTATCAGAATTAGAAGAGAACATGTTAAGTCATTTCTTTTTGGTGGTCCATTTACCAAGATCTATTCTTCAAATTAATGAACTTGAAGTTAACCATTTTTGTTTATTTGAATCCTTCTTTTCTTGAACCACAGAACCAAGCATATGTCATCCAAGAAGAATTAACTTTAACCGTCAAACTTGCTTTCTTCTCTCCTTCTCAAAAAGAAAATAACCTTGTAAAAGTCATTTACAATCTGTTTTGTCTTACAAAGATTAATTCAACCAAATCTATAAGTTTTGAATGATCATTGATCTTACAAACTCTTGAACCAATTTAACATTCTATTTTGGTCACCGTTCGAAAAGAAATTCAATTTCATTTCTTTTCTCATGCGCTCAATGGCCTAAAGTCCACCAAAACGCGTTTCTGGTCTTTGACTTACCTGACTCGTCGTAGTTGCTCTCATGGAATGAAGATCAAAACCTTCTGACCCAAAAAATCCTCTTGACCTTCTCTAAATGCATGTATCTAAAACAGCTTACCAGCTAAAAGCAACCAAGTATCCATTACGATCCCAACGATAAAAAACCCCACTTCATTTAAAATACTCACATGCCTCAATTTGTTCTCTACAACAAAACAAATAACCATGATATTTTCCACAAAATTCATCAAAACATTCGTTCTCAAAGTTTTTTTTTTTCAAGACAAACAAACAGAATTTGCATCTGTTCAAAGGTAGTGTTGTATCCAAAAAAAAGAACCAATATTAATTCAAAATATTCAAAAAAAAAAAAAAGAGCTAATGTAAGATGATTCTTTTCATAATTAGCTATCTACGCCTTATATAAAACTTAAAAAAGTAAGAAAAAAATTTCTTTTTGGTTTAACTCGTCTCATCCATCTCTAAAGCCAATCAATCAATAAAAAAAAAAGTAAGAAACCAAAAAAAACCAAAAACCAAAAAAAAACAATTTAGTAGTGATAGTAGTGACAGTAGTGGTAATAGTTGTCAGATGTGATAGCCAAAGTGATCAATCTTAAAATGTGTTGATATTGATGTTTAGATAGCTTACAAATTGAAATCTATCAAGTTTTCAAAATTACAATCAAATTAAAAACAATAAATCATATGTAAAGATTTTAATTCGTTAAGAAAATCTCTTGATAAAGAAAATTAAAATCAAATCAAGTGACCAATCACAAACCACAAACCACAACACACACACAAGCACTGACATCCACAATCATTTCTGTTTCTGTTTTTTCTGGTGAATTTCCATTTGATCGTGAAGCTTCATCAACCATTCACATTGTTCAAACCATTACAATGAACATTCGTTTCTTGACCAGCAGATGGTAACCAACGAGCAAATAAAACAGTTCCTTGTTGACTAAATTGCCAATCCCCACCACCATTTTGAAGATTTCGTTTGATAAGACATGCATCTACCATATCCTTTAAACCTACATTCATCGTATCTGCATGAATCCTTTGCATCTCAATCGAAATATCTCCCACTGGAATCCATTTCTCATCTAATCCCATATTACAATATGCTGAAATCGCTCGTCTTCGAATCCAATCAGACGTACTTTCTTTGATCGAAGCTGATCTATTACCCACTGAAGATGGAATGATAGGTGGAATCGATGGAAGATGTGATTGTAGAGGCGTACATGGCACATGAGGTGGTGTCTGATTAGAAAGCATAGAAGAACCCCATCCGGCACCAGTGATCGAAGATGGTGTGGCTCCCCAGATGCTACTCCCCACCCCAAGCCCACCGTCAAGTGAAGCAGGTGAGAAGAACGATGTGGGTTTGGCCGGTGAGATGGCAATGGGATTGACAGGTGGAGGATTGGAAGGAATACCCTGTCGGTGAGTCGAGTCGCTATCAAGGTCATCGTCCTCGTCCGCCAATAAGGCTGAAGATCCCAATACATTTGAAGGTGAACGAGGTGAGGTTCCAGTAGAGATCGAGTTGGAATCTTGATCGCTATTTCCACTGATCGGACCCATCGTGTGCATAGAACCGTTCATCCTTGAGCGGCCGATAGGCTCAATGGAATTAAATAGTCCAGCATGTGTAAAATTATCGTCTACCACAGACTTGCGACGGTTGTGGAGCAATGAAGGACCGATTGGACCAATAGCACTCGCACTCGCTTTCCTGACTGGCTCACTGCCGAGGTGCAAAGCGCTGAGCGGACTAGTGGCTGAAGCGAGGCTTGGACTCATAAAACCACTAGGATGAGTAGGAGTCGACGGTGGTAACGATGAGATCACACTGGGTCGATGTGGCATCTGTAGTTGTGGTTGGGCAGCCGAAGTGGTAAGTGCAGGGCCCGAGAACACACGACCCACGTTCGGTTGCATCATCGGACTCATAGGTGGTGGCGGTTGGAAGTTGGCCATGGGAAGAAATGCAGAATGCGGCACATTATTGTTGAGAGCAGGATGCATCTCTAGCGGTAGGTTTTGTAAGTTCGAAGGACCGCATGTATTGTGTAATGGGAACGTTGAAGCTCCATACTGGGCACTAGGAGGCCTTGGAGGTACATTGTTAAACGAAGGCATCGAGGGTATAGCAGCCGAGAAAGGCGGGGCAGCAGCTGCTGAAGCCGGTCGTCCCAATCCGATCCCTACAGACATTTGCCTAGGCATCATTGAGGTAGGAGGAGGTGCGATCGGTCGACTAGGCGTGTGATTTGGGAAAGGTGGGACGGGCGTCAACGGCTGAGCAGGTGGGACAGGCGAGACTTTAGGCGGAGGAGCTGTTTGCTTCGCAGGAGTTGAACGTAGAGAAACCACTGGGCGTGGTTGAGCTTTTTGATGAGCAGCAGCAATAGCGGCAGCGTTCTTGTTCTGCGCTGCGAGTTTTGCGGCAGCCGTCTAGGAAAACGAGAAGTGAGTTAGAGATGAAGAAGAAAGAGACAAGTATGATCGTAAGAGTGGCAACGCACCTTGATTGCTTCGCGTTTAGCTATCTCTTCCGCCTCTTTTCTGTCCAATTCCGCTTGCCGCAAACGCTCAGCTTCTTCCTTAGCCCGGGCTTCTCGAGCTTCCTTCTCTTTCCGATCTGCCTCAACTTTCATCTTTCGTTCTTGTTCTTCTTTTACTTTCTTTTCGCGTTCCTCCCGTTCTTTCGCTGCTCTGGCTTCTTTCTCTAACCTCTGCCTTTCTTCCTTCTCCCTCCTCTTCCTTGCTTCCTCTTCTATCCTTTTCCTTTTCTCTTCCTCCTTCTTGGCACGTTCCGCTTCTTGAACTTTTCTTTGGGCCTCGCGTTTCAACCTCGTTTCTTCCTGCTTACGCCTCTCAGCTTCAAGTTTAGCTTCCTCTGCAGCTTTCGCAGCCAATTCTTCTTGTTCTTTATCTTTGAGTTTCTTAGCCAAATCTTGATCCTTTTGTTGCTTTTGAGCTTTCTTTTTCTCCTTCTTTTTCTGAGCATCCTTGACTTTTTTCAATTCACGCTCTTGAGCAAGTCGATCTTCATCTTCCAGCTCCCTGAGAAGTTGAGCCTGTTTTTCTTGTGCAACTTTTTCTCGGTAAGCAGTCAAGACACGTTGTTCGAACATCCGAGCAGCGAAGATTTGAAACATCCGCCTTCCTTCCTTCATGCGGTACTCCTCGGTGACAATTTCGTCGTCAAACCCGTCATCATCATCCAGCTGTACCACGAACCCGTCAAGATAGAGAGAAATGTCGTCATAAGTATTCAATCCAATATACTGATGCAAACAATGCTCACCTCATCTTCATCTTCATCCTCCTCGTCATCATCGTACTCCTCTTCATCATCCTCATCATCGTCTAGACCAGCAAGAAGATTTTCAGCGGCATCCCGTTCGCGCTGTATCCGTTTATCAGCCAAAGATTCCATCATTTCCAAAAACTTTTGGCCATCGTTTCGCAACAGATCATCCGCAACGGTCAAGATACCTCCTGGACCGGGACGCAAGTGTGAGATCAAGGTTTCACGCAACAGGTGGTGAGACGAATCAAATCGATGATTTGAGAGGAAAAGGGAATGTGAAATGGGAGAAAAAGGACGCAATGAGCTCAATACACGTTGTGTTCAGAGTGTTGCAACTTGCTGGTTTCAGGATGATTGTTCAGGACAGGCAGGAAATGAAGGAAAAGAAGCTACTGACCTTTGACAGTGAGCGAATTCCCAAATCCAAACAGATCGCTATTGTTATTCGTCGTATTGGGCTTATCTCCGTTGGTGACCTTTGGGTTATAAGACGAGAGATTACCATTCATCTGAGGTTTCTTTGTTCCAGGATTAGGTACTTCGCTAGGAACTTCTTCTAGGGCGGGTATCTCATCATCGTCTTCGAACTCTTGATCCTCCTCTTCTTCCTAATAGGTACACAAAAGAACAACAATGGGTCGTCAACATCAAGTCTTAAGATCCAGGAAAGGGCGCATCTGTACTAGGCACAGCAGAGAGAAAGTTTCAAATCGCATGAAATGATGGAACCAACCTCCTCGTACTCATCCTCGTCCTCTTCATCGTATTCATCTTCTTCCTCTTCTTCATCGCCATCGTCATCCGGAAACATGTCATCTTCTACATGATGCTGCGACCTCTGATGACAAGATAGAGAAGGGTTATGATTCGAGACGGCTTTACCGTGGGTATTTGTATTCGGATGGTGATGATAGTGGTTGGGTCCGTGGTGATGGGGATGATGAGGACAGCTTGGAGAGTGTGTGTGATCCTGGTCACTGTTGCTATTATGAGATAGTGCTTTTTTTGGTTGAGGTGGAAGCGGTATCGTCCGCTTTCCTGGCGGCTGCTGAGGGTATGGAGAATTTGAATTTACAGATTGTATAGGCGGATGTGTCTGGTGTGAATTAGGTAAAGGACGAGGTCGGATATTTTTGTGATCACGCGTTGGCTTTGGAACTGCCTTTTTCAAAGATGACTGATTGTTCGTTGGCTGAACGTTAGTCGTCATGACATCCACACTGCCAGGGAATGGGCCAGGACCGGGTGGTTTGGGATACCCAACTGGACTTTTGACGCCTTTCATCTTCAAGTCAGAGCCGTAGTACTTCTTACTCGCTTCAGCATAGTTCTCCAACTCATCGTAATACGCATCATACAAAACTTCCAGTTCCTGCTCGATTGCCAGTCGTTTCCTTCCACATACTGCACAAGAACATGAATGCCGCTGCTGTTCTTTCATCTTTTTGAGCACTGCATCCTTCTCGATCTTCACAAGGTTCGCGCGCTCCTCTTGATTCAAGGTCAGCCAGAAGTCTCGAATCCGCTCGCGTTCGGTTGGTGGATGTGATGGATTGTGATTTGGAATGACGTTTGAAGTAGCCGGTTTATGGTTGTCCCTCACGCCAGTTGTAGCAGGAAGCCCAGAGGCTTTTTTCTTGGATACGCCATTGTTGGGCATTGGTGGTAATCTTGATATTGGAGGTTGATTAGCCATATGATTCGGTGGTTCTGAACAAGGGTTCCGGCCAGGTGGTTGTGTAGAATTTTTAGACGGATGTGGGATAGAAGGAACTGAGGTGCGATGATGAGATACGTTTGGGACCGGCTCTGGATTAGGAGCCGCTTCGTTCGAACTAGCATTGGCCTGTGAAAATTCACAAGGGGTGATAAAACATGAACAGACATCCCATCATGATGGATAGTGGTAAAAGAGATCGATTACTTACCGACTTCTTCTTTTTGTTTTTCTTTTTTTTCTTCGTACCAGTTGAGGGCGCTGGTAGCGAGCTATGATTTATACCCATATTGCTATCGTTGCTGGTTTGCTCCGATAGATTATGTCGGCACCCGGCCGCATTATTGTTTAGTGACATGTCATTCCGTGAAATCCTTCCATCATCGCTATAGTATTCATCGTCCAAGACGCCCTCATCCCCATTAGACTTGTCGCCCATGCGAGAGGTGACAATGGTGGTTTCTCCAGTATAGTAAACCGGTTCACTGACGTTGACGCTATGGGAGTGGTGGTGAGAATGATCTGGATGAGAGTGCAAGGGTAGTGGTAAAGTAAAACTGCCGAGTGGTATAGTCCCTGTCACCGTGCCACCTGTCACGCTTACTGTTGCAGCTCCGCCATTGATGTCTCGGCCAAAGTTGTGAGAGGGCCGAGTATTACCATTGAGAATGTGATTCATGCTGTTAGAATGCGTTAGCCCTGCTTGTTGAGCGGCTGTGGACACTGCTCGACCCCAATCATGACTCTGGACAACGCGCGCAAGTTGTTCAGCCGCCGCAGCCATCTGCTCAC
>NW_006768916.1:47056-48322 GCF_000204055.1 Melampsora larici-populina 98AG31
GCTGATCGAATGAATGAGCGCAGATGAGATGGTAAGGAGGTCCAATATGCGTCATCATCCGGATGAGGTGCGTGACCGTCTGTGGTAGACGAGCAAAGGTTAAAAGTGCGAAAGTCGTGGCAATAGGCAACGAGGATGAATCAGCCATGCCAAGGAAAAGAAGACTGGGAACTGGCGCCAGGTTGAATAGGTCGTTCCCAAAGAGATGAGCAAGTGAAGAAAAAGAACTCACTCTGATTTGAGTGGCCACTTCCGCCTCCGTGTATACCACCAGAAGCCGGTGAGTTGTTGTTGCCGATGTTAGCTAGACTCTGAGGGCTAAGATGAGAAGCCAGAGCAGCCGCAGCCGCAGTCTCGATCTGCCTATAGAGGTCGTTTGCAGTAGCTAATAAATCTTCTTGGGTTTGGCGAGTAGCGGCGGCAAGACTCGGATGCATCGCATGAGTCGTTAGCCGCTCGTCGTCATCGTCCTGAGAGACACTCCCTGTTGTTGTCCGTTGAGTATGAGACGAAGCGTCCTCATTGGGGTAAGCACCAATCATATCAGATCGATCTGCAAGACTCCCTGGATCTTGATGATCAATCGACAAATGGTTCTGATTCGAGTCGAACTGACGAGCTTGGGCGGCTTTCTTCTTATTTTTCTTCTTGGCAGCGTTCGAGGTCTTTGATTTTGGCATCGTATCAAAAGATGCGGGTAGAGAAGGATTTAAAGATAGAAGACTAGTTGTTTCGAAATGAAAATGATTGATTCGGTTCTTAGCCACCCGAGACGTTCAAGGTAAGACCAAGAAAATGATGATTTAGAGTACTGTTTTGAAACGAGGAGGGTTATAAGAAAAGGGTCCGAAAAGGAGAAGGAAGTTAGCCTGGTTTACTTTGAAGAAAAAGAATCTGAATATAAAAAACGAAGGATACTCACCTCACCGGTAAAGGAATAGTATAAATCTGAGCTATTACTGCGGAAAAAAGAGCCAAGATTGAGTAAGTTCAGAATGATCGAAAGATGAAAAGTTGAGACAAGATGAAAGGGTGAATTGATAGTTGGATGCCGTTTTGAATGATCAGTTAATTATGATTTGAAAAGTGAGTGAATCTGATGATGATGATGAGTGAGTTTGATGACTGAGTGAGTTGTTGACTGAGAATTGTGATGAGAAGATGAAGTAGATTGTTGAATGTTGATTGAAAGGAAGTGAAGTGAACAAACCTATTTGAAGCTTCGAAAAGGGGTTGAGTGATTGATGAGATATTTTTGACTGAGAT
>NW_006768916.1:67804-69183 GCF_000204055.1 Melampsora larici-populina 98AG31
TTCGATCATAATTGCTAACAAGTACCTTGCTCAAGTTAGTTAGTCAAGCAATCAGCACCCTCTCAAAGTCTGCTACATCGCCATTCACACCGTTTGAACCCATCTGATCAGAATGAAAACCAGAGCATGGACATATTCAAATACTGAGTTGAGGAACGCGCCACAACAGAACGAGTCTCTCCTGAGAATCAGGTGCCTTATAAGCACTGCATGTTTGGGATCGACTTTATCATTATCGGTTTGCGCGCAAGGCTCTTGTTTAAATATACTTCTTCATACGCAAAACCATCGTTGTAGATTTAGTGATCAACACTGAAAAATGGAGGAGCACCTGAATTTCTTCAAGGAAGCAGTTTTGCTTCTCATTTTCCTCAGATTGGCAGCCTTAATTTACAAATAGTAAGTTGTAGAGCAAGTAAAAACACAACCTACTCTCTCTCATCTCTTTTGTTTCTCCCATTTATGTCATTCTTGGTTTCCAGTAGAAATCGTGGTAAGTGAAATTTCAGGAATATTGCAATCGGGTGTTCAGTACTGATAGCCAGTTTATGGCCTCTACCTGCAGCGATCGGAACAAACGAAAGGAAGGACGTCTATCAAGATCTGCCTGGTTGGCCATTGTGAGTGATATCAGTTCGACTCAACCTTGAATGTTATGTCGACGATCATACTTCCTTGTTCCGCTACGCATTGAAGATTGGGACAAGTAAGTCATTTATGTTCTCACTCTCTCTGCGTTATAAAGTTACTTGGAGATGTTTGAAGCTGAAGTTCATGCGAGGATTTCCAAAACACACTTTGAAAGCTACCAGAGGTTATATTGAACAGCCGCAGCTTGCTTGAATGGAATTCTAGGAAGGAGAGAACATATGGTCTCGGGTTTTCTGTTGGTTCAACTCTATCGCAAGATTATTAGCTACCGTCATTGAGCACTTGTTCACTTTTCCAGGTGACCTTGCCAGGTATGAGGCTTATAGAAATCAGTCGCCCAGACTGGATCGAGCATGTTCAGAAAAGTCAGTTTTCAAACTCATGCTGCACTAGAACATGAATTTCTGAATTGAATCTATGTCCAATTACGCTTAGCCAATTTTCAAAACTATGTCAAAGTAAGTAAATGCTACCAATTTCATAGAGAAAAAGGTAAAGATTTCTTTTCATATTGATCTCATACTTGCCAATATTTTGCGCTCCTCAGGGCAATTTCTTCCGGGAGGTCATGTCAGACGTATTTGGTCAGGGTATCTTTGTGGCTGACGGTGCAAAATGGAAGTCCACTCGGCAGGTCACAGCACGAATCTTGAATGCCCACAACTTCAGGGTGAGTACTCCAAAATGATTGTCCAATAGTCTGGTAGGCGTGGTTTGTATGACTGTAG
>NW_006768916.1:70149-84036 GCF_000204055.1 Melampsora larici-populina 98AG31
TCGTGAACTCTTGAAACTTGAAGACAAGGACCCCAAGAGGCTGTTCGAAGGAAACGCTTTGATCCGTCGATTAGTCCGAATTGGTGTGTTGGATGAAGCCAGGATGAGATTGGATTACGTGTTGGCCTTGAAGGTTTGTACTCGATATTCATGAGTACCCTCTTCCACACTACACGGATGGGTTCTGATCATCTATGCTCAATCCATCACTTTGCACTTCATCAGATCGAGGACTTCATGGAACGCCGTCTCCAAACCCAGGTTTTCAAGTCTGGATTGGCCAAATCCATCCATCACGCTCGAGTCCTCATCCGTCAACGTCACATCCGTGTCGGTAAACAGATTGTCAACGTTCCCTCTTTTGTTGTACGACTCGACAGTCAAAAACACATTGACTTTGCCCTCACCAGTCCTTACGGTGGATCAAGAGCTGGACGTGTCAAGAGGAAACGGGCAAAGAAGGCTGATGCTGGTGAAGAGGCCGGTGAAGAAGATGAGGAATAGACATGTTACTCAATTTCACTTGCAAAATGACCATCACCTTTTTGCTCAACTTGCCCTGTTCGTCTTTGGCCGCCCTTTGCACGCGATTCCCAAACGCAATATTTTCTATTGTTTAACTCTAAGCGTATTTCTATGTCCTTTGTCCCCAACTTACATGCTATGGTACAATCTCATCATGACCAACAAAAAACCAGCCACAACAGGCTTGATTTCTTTCCCATACTTCCCCCTGCCCTCGAACAATTGAGTCATGCCCGTCGGGCAGTATGTCCATGTTTTGATCCGGGCCAAACACGACACAGACGAGATGTTTTTGAAAATTCCCCCCACTGTTCATATGTATCTATCAGAGTACTGCCCGCAACGCATGTTGCGGGAGCATCCGGGTTCTGGATAATTTCTGAGAATTCTCAGTGAGAATTCTCAGGTCAAAATACAGAACCCAGCACAAACATACTGTAATTTTCCGGATGCTTGTAGCATAACGAACCCGGTCCTGAATTGCTGCGCGCCGGCCTCCTAGCCCTGATGGTCGCACCTCCATCAACCCATAGGTCCACGCGTATCCATACAAAACCCCCTTTACTTCCCTTTTTTTTCATCAGTAAAATTTTTTCACTTGAAACGCGACCCTTACACAACCTCGTCAACCTCCACGATGTCTCCATCAGCGCAATTTTTATTTCCTTCGAAGCGTCTCATCCACATCCACACCGTTAGAAGAGATGGTGTTAAACCCTTACATTGGTGCCAAATACCGTCGACTGCCCTCGTTCCCCACGATACCGATCCCGGCCCATGGCACGCCCGTTGGACTTGCTTGTCCAGAGTGTCCACCATCCAACACCACTTTGCTGATCTACCCTTCGAGCAAAGACGAAACTAAGGACACCATCAATGTGATCGTGGGCCTCAATATAATCCTTTCAGCTTTGGACCTCCGCGTTGACGACCAGCCGCTAATGTCGTTCCCTAATGTCGTTCCCCACCACAGTGCCCAACAATCAAGCATTACGTCCGCACTTTTAAGCTCAACCAACTTCGTCACGAGATCGCGTTGATCAACGCCGGTGCCACCTACCCTATTCCGTTCGATGCTTCTGCCCACGGACCCCAAGTCAACGTCCACGGGATGCCCCTTGCCCCTCGAACCGGTGTAGCACAGACGAGCGAGCCGTCTGGCTCCAACAATTGACTTAATCGAATTGCCCCAGCCATTGACTGTGCGCGCCCCCACATCGGCCCAACAGCGAAGGGGCACAAGAAGACAGGTCATACTGGCTGTACTCACCGATTTTGCAAATCGGTTAGTAATTAGGTTCTCACATATGGATTTGATCTGCACACTAACCACCATGACTTACATAGTGTTGTGTGGCCTTCACTCCCGCCGGCGGCTGCTATGTCCACAGGGTCAAGGCACCTCCGCCTCAACCAGCGACCAATCCGTCTGCCACAGCTACCCCTGCACGACTTGCGCCACCTCCCAATCCACCGGTTGCCAAACGACCCAAACTCTTACCAGCTCAGTGCGCCCAGAGTGTTCGACGAGTTGGGCACATGGTCAATGACGAAGGACTTCTAGTCCTAGCTCGCGCTCGTCTCAACGTTACTCCAGCCACGCCCAGAGTGCCCAATCCGGCCTTTTCCAATGACGCTGTTCGCAATCAGGGTATTGATCGATCAAAGGTAGTGAGCCTCCACTTTGTCACCCGCGTAAGTGAATCTCATACTGTCTCATTTGGCATTACGCGGTTCCACAGCTCACAAAGATGTTTGCAGGGCTCTTCAAACCCCGTAATATCCCAATTATTCAACGACTGGCCCGTCGCCGTCTTCAGCGATTCCCCAAGCCTAATGTGTGACACCCAAGCCGCAGCCGGGCAGGCATGGAATGGTCACCTTGTTGTATGGGACGAAGAAATCAGAAACTGGGTAAGTCCATGGAACATTGACTTAAAACGGTGTTTCTTGGTCGATTTTGATTTCTCTCACCCCGAAAGCGTGAACTTGGCGTGGACATTCCTCATACCTACATCGAGACGGTCAAAAATCTTGTGATATGCTTACCCCACGAGCGGTCGTCCCTCAGCCTCGAGCTTCAAGAAAAACTTGAGGGATTTCAATTGGTTAAACCCCTGGTACCTCAAATCAAAATTGAGTCGACCGACTCAAACGTCCCACAAACACAAATTTCCACCGGTTCAGTCGCCAATGCCAACGTCCAAACCGGCTCTATTCAAAACGCTCGATTTCCGAATCGCGTCCCCCCAAATGCAACTAAAGGTACCAGGGCTGAACCCATCTGTTTGTTGTTCGACTCGGACTCCGATGAAGAGACTCATCAACAATCGTTACAGCCTTGGAGTGAAATGCCATCTACCCCGGCATCTAGTCTTCTAGGTAACCCAGCTGAAGAGGTCTGTGCTCTGCATATACTCACGTTTCACTTTTTACTGACTTCAATCAATGCATTTCGCAGGTCGACAAGGTCTGTGCAATCCGAATATCCCATCTGCATCCACTCACGTTTGACTTTCAACTGACTTCAGTCTATGCTTTTCGCAGCTCGACGTGAAGCCCTCTCACTCTGACTTACATCCGCAAGAACCGGAACATTATGGGAGTTTAAAAGAGTGGCCAGGCAAAGAATTATTGGTCTCTTCATTACTCGATTGGTTCATTTCAGCCGGCATTCCTCCTCGTCGTAAGGCTCGTATCCAACTGTGGCATGTGCGTTTCGGTAGCGAATATCGATTTTCAAAAAAAACCGTCTACCATTATGTGGGTTGGGTCAAACTAGTCGGATATGAAAGAATGGTCCAATGGGCAAAAGATTTCACAGAGCGAGGCGAACACACGATGCACAACCTCACTGTCGCTCAGACCCGACCGCATTTCCAGTCAGAGTACAACACAGTCTGCTCTTTGCCCGGTCCGCCAAAAGAAAAAACCCAACTTGGCATCAAAGACGATGCCACTCAAACTACTCCTACAGCAGCTGGACCAGCTGGCCAGTCTTCTAAACGCAAAAGGTCCACCAAGGCCAAGGACACACTGACCGCCGAAGAACGCGCCTTGGACACCTCCTCAGACGAGAGCGACTGATGATTAACGACCATGAGTGCGTGTCATACTGCAATGAAGTTGACATAAGTCAACGTTCCTAGTTTGTTCATTTGTGATCCTTCAGTACCCCTGTTTGTGCCATGTAATAGACTATTAGGACTGTCAGCCCGGTTGATATCCTCATGAAAATGAACCATAGTGCTTTTGGCCCAACCCCTGACCGTCGCCAAGGCGTTATTTCTTCTGAAGCGCGTGGGTAACCTTATAACCACCGAGCAAGGTAGGTCCTAGATTCCCCTTTCCCTCTCCATTTTCTCTGTTTTTCTTGCCCTTTGCCTCTTTCGGTCCAACTTGTTACACCTTCCCTCGAGCATCTTGTCTCCCTCCCCTCCGACTCATTCCATTTGTTCCACTCTTATACTTGAAAAACGAAACGAGCACTTGACCATTAGTTCACAATGAGTTTGGTCAAAACCTTGGGATTTGGTCAGTTTGGTTTTCCTACTTATTTTCAAAGCTTCGTATGCTGATCACCCCCAACTGGGTTGCGTGCAACCCAGTTTCTCCAAAGCGTTTCATTGAATCCGAGAATCTTGGTTGGCACGCCCTACCGTTCGACGATCCAGCCACCGCCGAAAACTATGAGGGTCAACACGATCTTGTATTCGGGCTGGTTCAACGGGAAGATATACCCAGCACACCTTCAGACGTCTTTGGCCATAAGTGGACATGTAAAGTGGTCGACATCGATGTGGACAATGTTTCACGCTATCCTTGGGACGGTTGATCCCTCTTCTCAGCGATGTGGCATCGTGCTTATGACTCCATTCCAATGGAAGTCTGTGCTCTCAAGCCTGAGGATAACGCCATGGGTGATCACTTTTGATTTGCTCAGATTTTAGGACACGCCTCCAGCCTGCTCAAAAAATTCAAGAAAGTGGTTCGAGGAGCGGCTATATTGACCCCTCGACAAACGGTGATTCTTGCAGCGCTGCATGTGAGTCATCACAAGCTGAAAGTACTAGCTTTGAAACAATCTGACGGCGTTTTCGAATGTTCAGATTGTCCAGAATGTAGTTTTGCGTAAGAAATTCGAGACCAACCACCTGGGCGAGCAAATGATACGTTGGTATAACTTGCGTGAGAGCTTGCATGGAGGCGAACCTAAATACATCACATCTGATTGTGAGTTCGCCCCCCGCAACAAAGCCAACAGTTTCCTTGGCTGCCTTTTCGAATGCTTTACGCACTGGACCTATGAATATCACGGCCGACAAGCACTAGTCTGTGGGTTCCGGGGTGTCAATGGCGTTATTACTGATGTTAACATCATGGATAATACGTATGTTTGCTTACTTTTGACTGAATGAACACATATACTGAATGTTCCTTTTCCTTGACTGTTGTAGTTGGCTTTGGTTCTTACAAAACACTTACACGGGAGGATTGCAGCTATTCTCCTCTACTCATGTCTGTGGTGCCATGTGTGATTCCATTGGGTTAATCAGGCCACCTCATTATTACCCCGTGGGCCTACCTCCTGTTAACCCTCAAGGTTAATACCTACCGTGCTCCTTGATCATCCTTTGATGCAGTCCCCCCTATATGCACCCCATTGTAATTAGTGTGTATATTTCCATTTGGTGTGTACAGATCAACTGATATGGCAACTTGGCCATACCAATTCTTAGTCATTGCATTGAATTCCCGATCCGCCTTGACTCGTACATTGAACAACGAGGGTTTGAGGAACTATTACCTCCTCACATTTTGTTAATTACCAGATCACCTCTGGTAAATAAAATGAAGACTATCAGTGTGCGCAACAGTGAGTTACCCCGTAGGCCCATGATGCGCCTACTGCGCCTCCAAAAGGTCTCACCATGATACATCCATGAAAGAAGAAAAAAGGATTGAACGCTTCAAAAATTGTTTTTTCTTCTTTCCTTATAGTCACTAGCGTATACCCATATACTATGACCGCTTGAAAGAGGAAAACCAAAAAGGGGCCTATTCGCCCAAGGGAGGATAGGCACCCTTGGGCGGATAGGCACGTGGAAAGAACAGTGCCGAGGACAATTTACTACTATGCACATGCTTGGGGAGGTTCACCTCACCTCATTTTGGGACAGTTACTTTGTTTCATTCAACTGCTCACCTGATTATTTGAATAATCATGCTTCCAAAAGATTTCGCACCAACCATTAAATGTAACTAGTATTTCTAAAATAATCTTTTCCAAACATATTGCACCATCAAATATGACATGTATTACAAAGACAAATCTTTCCACACGAATTCGCCCCAAGAAATGCAGCCTAAAAGCACAATCCTCAATTCAGCAGGCGAGCGGCTGGATGGTTGATAGATAGTGATAGATCAGTTATGAAATCATGATCTCCAGAGGGTAAGGTCCCAAAACTTACGAGGGCTATGTAACTACACCTTGCCAAAGCCAATGAATTTAATATTCTCACGACATGCTAGTGCCGCACTTAGCCAATCATTGCGATACTCCACCATTTCTTCGAGGAAGAATTCATAACGGGTGGCTTGCATGTTGCGGCACATGGAAGCATAGCCACCATACCAAATGTTACTTAACTCACCGGCAGAAGAGTTGAAACACCAAGAGCCGTTTTCTTGTAAGTCTGGAAACAGTTTTGGATCATTGTACATGCGACAGAATCCATCACTTTCGGCGTGCGCGCGATGGTGGAAAGGGTCGACTGGAATGATTGTCTCTTCAAACGCTGAGGGGTCAATGTCGCCGTTGTGGATGACCCAGAGCAAATTACAGGCATTGTCATAAAATATGACCTCGGGCATATTGTCACCGAAGGTGTCGATGAGGTAGTCCTGCGAGAACCGAGACCGAGATGATTAGTTCGCATCTGGTCACCTGCTGTATAGAGATGCAAACTTACCCTGAGGGCACTAGGTGCCTCCAAATTGTAGAACGTCTGTCTTGCCAAAATGATTCCACAGGTCCCAACGATCAGTTGATTGTTATGAGTCCGACTACGGCTCAAGCACGGTGTTCCTTTGGGTTTGGCCGTTGTAGAACTTATAACCCAACAAGGGTTATACAGAGCTGGAAGAGGATAATCTACTAATAAAATGACTAGTAGAAGTTGTCTAAGGACTGCTCTTCTAAAACAACACAATCAGAAAGAGCTCTGTTGTATTGAGTACTGATAAGGCACCAGAGAAATATAACTTCACACGTAATTTTAACTTCAAAAGCACACTTTGTATTACTATCAACACTGCTATAGTGTTATTCCCAATTGATAACTGAAAAAAAATAAGCAATATCTGATTGATATTATTCCCAATAAGTCTTTATGAATATAAAACTAAAGTAAATTTCTCTTTATAACTGTAATAAAGGGCGTATTTAAGTGAACAGGTACTATTAAAATAAGTTTATGATGATAAACAAAATAATAATGGCGTAAATGATAAAGAAAAAAAAAGGGGAACAACAGTCCCAAAACCCTCTCAAAGTATATATAACAATGTACTAGAACTTTTACAATGGTCAACAGCCTCAAAACCAATCAAATCCGCCCAAAATTCCCTAAAAACCCTATGATGACGCAATGTAATGGTTTTGTTACTAATAAATGATGTAATTTTCACAGCTAAAAGTGATCAATGACGCAATAATATGATGTACAGCACTTCTTATGATGAATACAGGTGATTTTTTCCTTGTAAACTAGCTGAAAACCAATTTTTGAGATTACGAATTTTTTCAGATGTGCTCCAATTTTTGATTACTAAAGTGCATCTTGTAGCCCACGTGTTACTGATCATTTCTGACACCTACATGACCTACTTCTGATGAGTGATGAGTAAGATATTGAGTTGTGAAGTTAAGGTTTTTAGTGTTACATATGACTTGTGACTGTAAATTCGAGATTCACACCAATTCTTTATTTGCCTTATAACTTTTTACACACACCTCCGTTACTAATGATTTAAAGTTTGTACATTATGTAATCCACTCTTCTGCGTTGAATGAGCCATCTACCAACCTATTCTGACGTCATTTGACATATGTAATTAGCTGAAAACCTCCATTTTCCACGAATTTCACCCATTTTCTTCACTTTTCACAGCTACTACTATCTTTTTCTTGCTCATGTAATATGACATCATCATCTATAGCCTTAAAAATCCCGGAAAATCCTCTTGGCAACCTTAAATTCCATCACTACCACTATTACACAACCAAACTACACGTGTACCTCTTGTTTACCAACTTCGAAAAAGTGCTTTTTTCCTAATAACTTCTGTTTCTACTTATCAACCTTGAAGATTAAAATTGTCATAGTATCATATAATGTTGTTCTTTCATATTCTAACCTCATAATACCCATAACTTTATTTTTACTAACCTAAAAACCATTTTCCAACCTTTATACCTATAATTTCGAATTTTTCTTATGTTTTTCTTTCTTTCTTTTTGTAATAAATTTGTAAGTAAACTATAATGATCTTAATATATAATGTGAAATAAAATGATGTAATGTTGACCTAATGACCAATACATAAGCCTACAAGAGCTTCAATTGATCAAAAACCTCCATTTCGAATTTTCTTTCCTGCTGAATCCTGCTAATAAACTGGTAAACTGGTAATTGTGAATTTTTTAATTGATCACATAAATTGATCACCACACCGTTCCACCATCGCGGGCTGCTTCATGGGCCCTATTGGACTCGTCAGCCTGATGGAGTCCGTCCAAGTCAATGATTTCCAAGGTGTCTGGGTTCAGATGTACCGAAGGGTCTGAAGTCTCGTGGTGGGCGTGGCGTGAAAAGCGCGCCTTTGAGGCGCGCCCGGGCGTAGGCGTGAGGGCGCGCCCCAAAAGTTGAAATATGGGGTGGGCGCGCCCTTTCAGCCTGTTCTGCCGTTTTTGGGCTTTCTCGCTGTTTTCTTACACCCCACCACCTCCATTCATGCCAAAGGACAATACCAAGACACCATCTGAGTGGATTTCACCAACTGTAAACTTTGGAAACTGATGGAAAGGTTCCCTTATGTCGAAAAAATCAACACGGCACCAAAAACCGCAGGCTTGCTCAATGCCAGTATTGTAAAGTTACAATATTCAATTTTGAAAATTTCCATTGTTCTCCATCCAAGTAATAAATATCTGCAAGAATTCATCCTCAGGCTTCCCCTTGCAACAGTTTCGACAGTTTTTTTGTCCCTTTTTGATTTTTTTGATTTTTTTTTAGTTTTTTTCCATTTTTTTCGATTTTACGTACTCAAAAGGCGCGCCCTTGACGCCCCCACTATAGGCGCGCCTTTGAAAAGATTCAAAAGGCGCGCTGGGCGCGCCCTAAATCCAAACCTCGCGCCCACCACGAGAGTCTGAAGAGAGATTTGATCCAGGGCGATTGAGCATTGATTTGAGGTTGAAGGCCTTCTTCTTCCAAATTTCGAATGCCGCCATGGCGTCGACATGGGCTGGGTTTGAGCACGTTTTCGAACCTTTGACAGCAAGAGCGGTGCAGGGTTGCGCCTCGCACCAGCCTTGCAAGCTGGTAGCATGCTCCAGACAGAATTGTGAGTTTACCTTTGGTATCTGGTTTAGGCAAGGTCCATTGGGTGGTGGAGCTCCAGCTCGGTGCGCGAGTTCTTCGAGTTGTGCTGAGGAAGCCGTGCACCGCCAGTGTCCGATGGTTAGCCCGTCCGTCACGACTGCCCGAATAGCTGGATTGAAGTGTGGGTATCAGCAAGCGAACCAATTGGCTTTCAAGTGCGCAATTGCAGTGAAAGCCTACTTACCCTTTATACCTGAAGTTCCTTCATGCTCAACATCTACCTCTTTGACGCAGAAAGAGCAAACGTGGTCTCGGTACTTGGACCCTTTATTTGCTATATAATGCAACTCGCGAATCATGGCTGGGATCAAGCGATCCTCTTGCTCTCCCTCGTCGGGGAGGTATAGAACGGCACCGCGTCGATTGCAACGCCGTAATAAACTGAAGAGATCGACGGCGTCGCCAACCATTTCTTGTGACAACTTCGGAGAGAAAGATTGAGCCGCTGTGTGGGTTGGTACTTGCTGACTATTGAAATGTGTAAGGTTGAATAGATTAAGTAGATTAAAGTGAGACGTACTTCGTGAACAAGTATGTAGATTCTGGTCAGCCAAATAATCCCGCAATAGTTGCAGAGCGACATTAAAGTGATTGCACTTACTGGGCGAGCATCTGCGATTGCCAAAAGTAGTTTGCGAGCCGATGAGTGAAGCCAAAGTGGCAATGCACCTGGTACCATAGTGAATCGGCACCTTGGTCCTCAGTATAGTATATTCTGGACCCGTTCCATTTGTAGTACGATGCCCGATAATATGTTTTGCAATCTAGACATGCATTGAGAGTTTGGTCAATTAACGTGAATAGTTTGCTGTCCAAGCTTTGGCAGCGTACCAAAACATTTCCAGTCGTGAAACTGCGCCGAGTGAATCCCGTCAATATCGTAGACGTAGCCATCCACACGAGGTCGTTGATGAAGGCTGTGCCCGGAAGGTTGGTTACAGTTTATGCACTGAGAGATAGGCGGGATGAAGTATCGTTCGTGAACCTTTGTGGTTAGAGGCCCATGAAGCCCGTGCAAACGAATGAGAGCAACTGGATCGAGGTGGGCGGCGGGTAGTGAGGCAAACGTGAGGTTCCAGAGAGCTTCGTAATCCGTAGGTTCGATTTGTAGCTGCAAGGCCAGCTCAAGGAATGGTAGGATTTGGGTATCGCTGGAGGACAGTTTTAGGGCTTGGTGGGCGCGCGAGTACACCTCGGCGGCCAGAGTGACGAATTGCATGAGCATCGGAAGGGTAAGACAATTGGCGAGTTTTGGGTGATTTTGATTGAGCCAATTGACAAAGTCCACGAGCAACATGATTTCCGGAACGAACGAGAGATATGAATGAGATGATGAGGTTGGTAGTTGGAAGTGAGTGGTGGTTTGGTGTTGGCCTTGTTTGCGTGGTGTTTGCGTGGTGGTCAGGCAATAGAGTTGATGAGGGATGATGGGATGCTTTGATGTGATACAGCGGGGATCATGGAACGGGTTGTCGCGCGTTGTGATGTGTACCGATGGTGTACAGATCACATATTGACAAGACATTGGTTGGTGTATACCCATGAATGTGGGAACTAGGGAGACGGAGAGGGTCACGTGTGCCGCAGTCATGCGAGGGCGGCAGACATGTGGGTTGAAGGAAAGTCTTGATACAAGCATTATGCTAGTGCATCTGTACGCGTTTCAGGTGTTTTCTCAGCGCAGTTGTGAGAATTCTCACTCAAAATCCGGATTCCCGGTCTACCCCATGTTGCCGACATTTGGGATTGGAGAGTGCCCCACGTGCAAGTCAAACAGCTTATGGACAGTCAAGCGTTCCTTTTTAGGTGTACAATTCTATGTGTTAAATATACTTTGGAATATCAGGCAAATTGTCAGTGAAGGTGTTCTGGGAATTCACCACAAACACTTGCAGTATTTCAGAGATTGATCAATGTAGTTCACAATTTCTGGAGCCTCCTCAAGGGATCACTGGCCAGAGCCATGAAGACTTTATTGGCACTTGAATGAGGCATAGTATCATTGACTTATGAGGACCAATGATGCAGCTCTCTTGGATGGGTTATGAAAAGGATCCACAGCTGTTTTTCAATGTGTTGGTTATCACAATGAAGCATGTGGAAGGAAATATTCTGGTGTCGGAAAACACTGATTGTGACATGATTTGGGTGTACTGTTGATCTTCAAGAAGTTTGACAAGATTCCAACCAGTTTTTCCTGAACTCCAGGCAAATTGTCATCAAAACTTTGGTAAGCTTTGTGAAAGAAACAGTCATTTTCTAACATCATGCAAAAGAAGATCCAAAAAAAACAAAGAGATCAATTTAAATACCCTTCTTGACAAATGTTACCTACCATCCACTTGGGATAGACGCACTGCTTTACACTTCATGCATTCATCCAAACTTGATTTTGTAACTAGTGCACGTGCCAGAGTGGTGCTTGCCTCATTTCCCCAACATCCTAACATATTTCCAACATATGGAAGTTTTCTATTTGTGGCTTTCTCTGCCTGTGGCTTTGAAAAGTTGCTTCTGCCCACGAGTACCCACAACACAGACATGTATCCTGTGGTATTTAGGACTAACAGCCTCAGGCATGATTTATAATTTCTTCAAAAAAAACAAGTTATTCAATCACTAAGTAGTTAATGAACCTTGGAAAGTACGTCACGTCTGAAGTTGGATACCCCAGTTGCGCTCTGATTACGTTGATTATTTACAAAGATAACAATCAAAAAACATTCAACAAATTTGCAAACTCAAAACCCCAAACATTATATCACATACACCAAAAAAACCCCCATCTAGATACATACATCATAATACAAGAAGACATCTTATTAATCAAAATACAATTCAAAAACAAAACTTAATATCCTTCATCAAGTTCCATAAATTTAATATAACTTTCACATATCTTTTCTAATTTCATTTCTTTTGCCTTTTGAAATTCATATCTTACATTCGATTGGTTAATATTCTTCATAAGATATTCTCGAGCTAATCCATTTAATTCATTTATTTTCAATTCTATAGGTTTTTAAGAAACAAACAAACCAACAAAAGACAAAGATTCATTCATCTTCATTCCATCATCCTAAAAAAACTAATCAGAAAGACTAACCATTGGAAAGTTTGTATAACTTTCTTGCATCACAGCACGCTTGTCCATTCAAACGTGAGTGAAGATAACTTCGATAATCAGGGGGAAGCTTCCTAGACCGACCGTGGAGATTAACAATGCTTTTTGACACTCAAACTTGGACCGCAGAGGCGCAAAGTTCACCGTTCTACAAACCACAAAGGATCAGGTTCAAGATTTTTACGTCTTTTATCGAAGTGACACACAAGTACCGCTGAGAACATGATTATGGCACTTACCGGTGCTCCAGATAGTCCGCCAGGGCTTTATACGTGGAGTATCTGTAATTACAACCACAATGTGAGTGGAAATACAGAGATTTAGTGATTAGATACAGCAGAAACACTTACGCAGCGTCATTAATTACAATCATCCTTTGAATCTCTCGATTATTTGTCTGTCAAAATTCATCAAAGGGCGTCACATCACTAATTGTACTTGTAATGAGACATGAGACTAAAACATACCATTTCATATCCTTCATTATCCTCACAAAAAGACTCGATATCTTCCTCTTCATCCCATTCCTCTGATCTCAATAAAAAAGCTCTGAGCCCTTTCCAAGATTCTAAGATGTATTTCAAACCTACTCGAATCCTACCAAGAGTAGTCATCATCCAGATCTTTTTAACTAACATCAGATCTTGATCTTTCGGATTCATTATATTCTCCACCAGCGTAATTAATTCCTCAAGGATCAGTTCAACCCCTGATCCGATCAACTTAAACAAGCCTATCAACACCCGTGTCATACTCGGCACCAGATATTCCTGGGCAAACCGGAAGATTCGACCAATGGTGGGGAGCCGAGCGAGAAGAGCTTCTGCTCGGCAGTTGGCCCTGTTCATCCATGGTCCTATCAACGAGCCAAACATTTCTGTAATCGTTATGACTAGGGCGCGAAATGGAGGATAGCGGCTTGGGATCTCTGACTCAGCTGCACTGCCTTCAAGCACTGTAGAGAGACAAAAAATCAGCTCGAGCAGTTATGACGGGTTGGCAGATGTTTCTCAGTCCCATTCTACTTACATTTTTTGAAATGTTCGATGCCTTGCAATAGCTCAAGCTTGATATAAACTTTCTTGGGTGATCTTCCAGTCCTATTTGGAAATACAAAAGCAACTATATCCGTACTACTCTGAACATCTACTGGATTGACCGATTCAGCTTGATCTTCGGTAGGGGCAGCGGGTGTGGTATCGGGTTCGAGAGTTGGCGAAGATTCGGATTGTAAGACTGGAATCTCTTCAGTCACCGCAATAGGTTCAGATGCTACATCTGGGCTAAGCTCCGGCGATGGAGTCTCTACGGGAGGAGA
The DNA here is from genome assembly GCF_000204055.1 of Melampsora larici-populina 98AG31. Classification (NCBI taxonomy): domain Eukaryota; kingdom Fungi; phylum Basidiomycota; class Pucciniomycetes; order Pucciniales; family Melampsoraceae; genus Melampsora; species Melampsora laricis-populina. Next base: position 83,786 of record NW_006768916.1, read on the forward strand.
TGCTGTAATTTCTGGGGTGACCGAGGTGTCGGCTAACACCTCGGTGGGAATGTCATTGCTTTTCTGCAAGGACGGCGTGAAGGGCGGCGATGCAGGGGCGGGGACGGCAGGCTTGTCAATAGAGGGATTGGAGTTTGGAGGCGTGCTCGAAGGTATGCTCTTTACAGGAGGCTTGGGAATGCTGAAATGTTCGAGTGAATGATCAGGGTCTTCCTGAGTGATTAATAAACTAGTGGATTTTTGTAAACTGA
>NW_006768917.1:0-7286 GCF_000204055.1 Melampsora larici-populina 98AG31
TTTCCCAATTCTAAAGTTTTGAAGCAGCTGGCAAGCCAGAACATTCCTTGAATCTTAAAACATAACTCAAGGACAAAAATAAGCAAGTAGAAAGCCATCACAAAGTACCTGCCACTATGCAAGATGTAGTGTTGTCTACGCCAACCAAAACCATGATGGACCACAATGATTTGGAGCCTGAGAGGCATATGAAAAAGTGACAAGGGGGTTGAGAAACTTATGTTCTCTAGAAAGCTCCTGCTAAGTACGTGTACCCTTCCCAATATTCTGATTTTGGAAACAGCTAGCAAGCCATCTTTATTTCCAAAATTGTGTACCAAACAGAGCAATATATAAAACATCTTGGAACCTGTCTGCAAAAATTGCCGCAGAAGAGGCCAAGGAGGTACCAGAGAAACAAGCAGAAGACCTAGTAACAAAATGCTATCATGATTATCTTCCAATGTTTGAAAAATTCAATTCCAATGTCCTACCCCTGTGCCACACCACAAGCAGGAAAAGTGATACCACTGTTGCGTGAGGAAGCTGAAGCACTTAATGGAATGCTCAACAAAGAACTTGCAAACGGCACAATACATCAAACCACCTCACCATGGGCTGCTCCTTTTCTATTCACGGGAAAGGAGGACAGTAATCTGTGATCTTGTTTGGACTGCAGGGAATTGAATTCTGTCACAATAAAGAATAAGTACCCATTACCTTTAACTATGGAGTTCATTGATAGCTTGTTAAATGCAGACCAATTCACTAGCTGAGACATGCACAATGGTTATAATAACCTCCAAGTATGTGAAGGTGATGAAGCCAAGCTGGCTTTTATTTGCAAGGCAGGTCAGTTTGAGCCCTTGACAATGCCGTTCAGACCACCAGGCCCTCCTGGATTTTTCAATATTTCATTCAGGATATTCTAAAGGCCCACATTGGTCGAGACGTTGCAGCTTATCAGGATGATATCCTCATTTATACTAGACCAGGGGTAAGTCGTTAAGCAGTAGTGCAAGAGGTGTTAGAAATTCTGAGGAAGCAAAATGTATGGTTGCAGCCAGAACAGTGCAATTTTTGGGCCAATTTTGCAATGTTTGATATAGTGTTGTGGTTGATCAAGATTGAGGATCTGTTGAGGTTTGACAATCTCAATGTCTGGGTCCAAAGTGGGTCTGAATTTGCTGGTGTGATCAGTAAAATTTGACTCAAATATTCATGTCCCCAACCAAGAGATTCCATTGTTTGGGCTTTGACCACAGTAAACTTGCGGCAAGGATCAAGAATTGCAGTGAATATGTAGACTGCCTTCTTCTGGGAAGCCCCCTGGTATTAAATGATCTTTTTGATCATTGACATGATGACCACTTTAAGTTCCTGACATTGAGAGCTGGCCCAGGCCTATAACTTTAAGTATCAAAGGATAAGTAAACAAAATAAGAAAAATAAATATGATAGAGAAAAAGCTCAGGTTTTCAGGACATTCCATGTGCCACTGGTAGTCAGGCATGACCACCAAAAAAGTTTGGTATAAGTGACCTTCAATCGCTTTTGTCAAGGTAGCAAGAGGCAATAAGAATTGTACCAAGTTTTTTTACCAAGAGCCACTCCTCATGTTCAAGTTTGAAGCACTCCAACACGGGGTTACAATTGAATTAATACTTGATGACCACTCTAAGCTCTACAAATTGTGACAGGGACAAATGGGCTGAAGACCAGTGGGTAGATACCTTGTGAACTAAACCAATTTTGTTTTCCAATGTGGCACAACTTGCTATGGTGTTATCAAGGGCTGTTTTAAGGTGACTAGAGTGTTTAATCTTTGTGTGGAAGCCACAGATCCAAGTGAGAACACTAGAAATTTCAGAATGTGAGGCAGGCTCACCAAACAAGGGAAGAGAAGATCAAGATTGAGGAATGGAAGGATCAAGTGCATTGATTGGTAGTGGTGGATCCTTTTGATCAAATACTGCTAGCCCAGCCTTAGCTATCAAATTGATGACATGAGCCACACAACCATGAAGGTTTTGTGTGGCATCAAATTGGGGAATCATGGTCAAAAGGCACTGGACCATAGCCGTGTTATTTGAGGTGTTGTCAGCAGTCATGCAATATAATTGCTCAGAGACAACGGTTGAAGCGCCCCGCCCCGCCCCGCTTTCGTGTGATTTTTTTGAAGCGGAGCGATGTTCCGCTACATGAGAGGCTCACTCCCGCCCCGCTTTATGTCAAGACCCGCTACTTCATTCATGCAGCGGCGCGCGTTTTGAACCCGCTCTCGCCCCGCTACCTTCTTTTCGAAGAAAAGCAAGCGGGACGAGGCGACGAAATTATTAACAATTTTTTTTCAATATCTACATAGAACAGAAGAATATTTACATAAAACAATCAAAACATTCAAAAAGGTGAATAAGGAGTGACTCGAAATATTAATGAAGTGAAAGAATAAAAAGAAAAACAACACAAAAAGGAGCAACATAAAATATTAATGGAGTTGAAGAAGAAAGGGAAAGTAACACAAACAAAGGAGCGACTCAAAACATTAAAAAAGTGAAAGAATAAATTCAAAGGAAAAGTAACAAGAAAGAGTACCTAAATATAATAATAAGGAGTGACTTGAAAAGTGAGTGAATAAAATCAAACAAAGAGAACTGTTGGAGGAAAAAAAGACAAAAGATCAAAAGAAAAGATTATTCTGATAAATAAGCTTGCCTATTTTTGTTTGCGAGCGTGAGTTTGAAAGGAGACAAGATAACTGATGGCTTCAGAGAATTTGTCCACAGTGGTGATACCATGTCTTAGCCACTCTCGACAGCCAACTGCACGAGAGATAGTTTTTGGTTTTAAGGAACCACGGGCCGGAACAGCAATATCAGCTGCTGAAGAAAACACACGTTCTTCAGCGCATGAAGTAGCCGAAATGCTAAGATAGTCACGGGCAATGGACGCAAGAACTGGGTAATGGCAGGAATTATCCTATTAAACACAAAGAAATAGATTGTCAGTTCTTAATTGTTTTTTGATGGTTGTAAGAAAATGCAAAACTTACGTCCCACCAAGATAACTCGCTTTGGCCAGGAGGAATTGGGTGGTTGCCTTGAAGGTATGACTCGAGTTCAGTCGAACGGATAGATTCGGATGTTTGAAAGGCAGCTGATGAAGTGAAAATATCAAACTGATCATACGGATCACTAGTATGGGTTGATGTGATTGGTTCAGGAGTGGAGGCCGGGGTAACAGGCCAATTGTGCAGAGCGGCCTGAAAGATGTGGTCCATGCACGCTTGAGCTCGTAATGCATGGTCGGGGTAGTGTAGTTCAAAGAACTTTAGTCGAAACCTAGGATTGAGGACAGTGGCTACTAGAATCACCTCGGCGGACAAAGCTTCGTCGCGGTATTTCAAAAGCTGTTGTATCATGGTTTCGACCATGATTCCGATGCTTGGAAAGGAAGTAGTGGCGGATATCTCGTTGAGCAACTCGGTTACTCTGAGATACTCAGCCAGAAGAATGGCACCCGTTGGACTGTTGCCTTCCATACGCTTGGTTGAATGACGAAAGATCTAGCAAAGAGGATGTCAGAACTTCAATTGATCGCGGCAATCGACAAAGGTAGAGATGGATTTTATGAGGTACTTACTTCTAGAACCTTGCAGAATGTATCTACAGCATCCCACTCATCCATAGTCATCATCATGCCTTGGTAGTACTTAGTTTTCCTATCGGCAATAAGAATGGAATCGACAACCTGAAATAATTTGTTGATTGGATCAGTCATGCTGCAAGAGACACCTCCACAAACGAAAAAAACTTACGTCTCGGCCAGCCACCAGGCGAGAGAACATCTACAGATCGATGTTCCAACGAACACCCCAACCTGCAATTGGACCAGGTCCATGATAGCCCATCTGAGCAGCTCGAGCTTGGAACTCGCCTCGCCTGGCATTGCTGCGAGTGAGAAGGGCGTTAAATTCCTTCAACTACAAACAACAAAAAAGATTAGAAAAGATTATAAAGCAAGATGAAATGATTGGAATAAGAATAAGAAGTTGTGACAAACCTTCAATGCACCTTTTACAACGATGCAGCCATCCGTAGGAAGATCATCATAATTCGGGTCATCGTCCTTCTCGTCATCTTCAGCTTTCTCGTGTCTCATTCCTAAATCAGCTTGAGAAGTGATGACATCGTCTTCATCATCGGATTCATCATGATCAACATTTTCAGCCGTATCGTCATTCAAGACCATGGTTGGAACTGGGATGGAAGTATTGGCAGGGGTGGTGGGCTTGATGTGACCAGCAGATAGGCCTAATACTTTGAGGCCCTTCTTGACCACTAAGCCAAGCTTGTGTGCGTAGCACCGTACATGGTTTTGAGCGGAATCCCAATCGACTGCATCATCGCCTTCAGAAAACATAATTTCCATTTCGCGTGCCATTGTGTTGTTGGCAGCACCTGAATCAGTCGTCTGACCTAGGATGTAAGCATTTCAAAAGATAAAAGATTAGTTACAATAATAACTTGAGTTGGAAAGCGAAGCAATGAAATTGAATAAAAATTGAGATTGAAAAACTCATCTTTTTGTGCAAATTGTGAGTCATCAAGAAACGACCGACAGGTTTGGCTAAGAGATAGCCGTACTTATTCCAAGCCACTAATTTCAAGGTGAGATGGAGAGTTCGAAAATTCCAGTGGTCATCGATATAATTGGCCGATACACCAATGAAAGCATAACGATTTCCTTTGGTGGTCCAAACATCGTGGATCAACGAGAATTTGCTTTTGTTGTTCTGTATACATAGCATTTGTCAGTTGAGGTTATAGACAAGATAGTGATAGAGGAAATGTACTTACTTGGATTAATGAGATAGCTGACGAACTTAAACTACTATACAAGTCTTTGGCCACACCAGCAGCCCAAGTAGGAGTTCTCAAATCGGCACGACGGTTGGCGAGTTTGAATGCGGCACGCAGGGGGGCGTCATAGAATCGGTTGAATGGGAGGGCATGTAATAAGATCCACATAACCAGGACAATGTTGCATAATTCGACATTGAAGGTGGTACGTGATAGAAATGAATCGAGAGTGGGTTGACCTTTAGCTTCGTTCGAAGCAGAATCCAAGGCAGCTTGTTCTTGAGCTCGTGATAAAGGTAGTTGGCAGCCGGCTTGTATGGCACGTGATCGTCGAGGACATGCAGAGCGGCCCTTAGCACCGTCGCGATGAGCATAAAGATTGTAGTGAGTGCGACGTCCACGCGTGAACGAGTCTCCGCACCACCGGCATTTGTACAAGCGAGGATCATCGCCGGCCTAGATCAAATAAAACAAGCATTAGCAAGTTATCAAACTACAGTATTGATAAAAAATAGAAAACACTTACCTCGCCCTGAACGTGAGTTGGAGGATGATAAAACTCCAACAGCTTGGCGACCCGTCCAAGTTGGGCACGGCGAACCCCTTCGGTTTGGACAACTTCTACGTCCGAATCCTGATTTACATCGATACAGTCGGGAACCCCAGTCTGGAGATATCGATAGCGATTAAAGCAAAGAAATGATAAGTAAGAGAGGAAAAGGGAAAAGGGAAAACAAGAAAAAAATCGTATATCAGTTTATAATCAAAAGTAAAGGATGAAATTGAAATGTGTGACTTACTGGGACTGGTACAGGCACAGCCTTCTTCGTCTTGGCCTTTTTTCCTGGGCCTTCGATCAAGGTGACTGACGCACCAGAACCCCGAGGACGACGCTTGGCGCGAGTACTGTTGACCTTGACAATTTGAGTAGCCTTCTTTTTCTTTTTGGGGATCTTTGGTATGAAATCTTGAGCTTGAGTAATCTCAACGACAGAAGAATCAGAGTCGGATTCGATGATCTGAGCCGGATCAAAGGCACGTTTGTCAAATTCGATGTCGGACGGCAACTCACTGTCGCTATCTTCGGCAGAAGGACGTTGAAGAGAAACTCGTGAGTCAGGGGATTGAATCACAAAACCAGGCTTAGGACTAGTAGGACTACGAGGGCGAAGAGTAGGACCGGTACTTGTACTAGCAGTAGTAGGAGGAGCAAGGGTTGACATAGCATGGGCCATAGTTTCAATCGAAATCTATCAATGGTACGATGAGAATTCAAGAGAAAAGGGAAAGGTAAGTTTTGGTTAACTTCACGTTTTTGTTTAAGGGAGCTGATATGAGTGATGGTATCAAACAGATTGCTAATATTTTTACGATAGATTGGAGGATGATCGTGCGGGAAAAGGGATGAAACAAAATTACTCAGCTTTATATAACATTGCATACCCTAGAAAGTCAGGTCCGAGAATCGGAGGAGGTGCTTGAAAGAAAGAAATGGGGTTGATTGAGTCAATTTGGGCTTCAAAGACGTCATCAAAAAAGAAAAAAGGGCTCACGATATGATATGCTTCAGTTTGTTTGAGTCGGTTGGGGCAACAAGATGAGTTTTTGAGTATTTGGTTTCTTGATTAGTGGAGGTTATCGATGATTTGGCTGGTCGGAAAGCGGAGGATATCGCGCCAAGGGTGAGGAAGCCTGTTCGTGCTTGTCCAAAGAGCTTGTTGGGTCGCAGTTGGCAAGAATCCATTTGAGAAGATCTGCATGACCGCTACATGCCGCTCTGGGCAAGGGCTGCGGGGCGGAAATCTAAATCGCCCCGCCATTTTTACAACCCGCTACAGCCCCAATTTTTGGACGGGGCGATGGCGGGACGCTTTAACCCGCTGCAAAAAAAATCTCTGAGCGGTGGCGGGGCGACCCGCCCCGCCACCCCCCCCGCCACCGTTTTTTGGCGGCGTTCCGTTCAACCGGTTGTCAAAGGATTAGAAAACAAACCCCCGGGGGATGGCTTGAAAAAGAAAAAGAATTTTTCCCCCCCCCCCGGGGAAATCATTGGGACTTTTAGGGCAGGGGGGACCCCAATGGAGATTTAATTTCTTCTTTGATCCAGGGGGGGGTTTACACTGGTGCTTTGCCAAATTAATTAGAAGGGGGCCCACCCTTTTCGGGGTGTACCTCTTGGGGGGGAAACACCAAGAAGGGTTTTGTATGTTGCCAGCCCCAAAGCGAACCAAAGGGGGCCAAATAATCACACCCCGGCCCCGCAGCCTGTTTTGATAAAAAAAAGTGGAAACCAAGAAGGATGGATTCATGGGGTTCAACTTATCAAAAACTTCTTTGGCGGCAACAAAAGGAAGCCCAGAAACCTGGGGGGGTGACAAACCATTCCGGACTTGGGAATCTTTTTGAAATCACCTTGGGCCGAGGGGGTTGGACCCTGCCCGGTTT
>NW_006768917.1:7768-22718 GCF_000204055.1 Melampsora larici-populina 98AG31
TCGATCACACCACACCATCATACACATCACTTACCCACCAATTTCACTTGTAGGTCCTGCCCTTCTTTCGGCCTTTGTCCGATCAATGATCAAACCACATATTTGGGGAACATATAAGTGCTTGTTTTCATCATATTTTGTTTTTCTCAAATATGTATTTGGAACTTAATTTCACTCGGATTTGCTTTGTATGCAAAGTTATTGTGTTCACTTATGAGTAGCAAGGACAATCATTGGCTCATTTCCATTTTTGAAGCTACATAGGCCGTATCTAAATGCAATCATTTGTACCAGTGTGACCAGGACAAGATAAAACAAACAAATCATTTTTGGCAGATGGGATAGGGAGCGTGGTGAAGTTAATTGTTAAAATTTATTGATTGTTAGATCTTGGTTGATTGTTAACATTTGTTCAATTGTTGGATTTCAGTCAATTGGTGGATTTCAATTGATCGTTCTATTTCAATCGATTGTTTGCCTTTGTTCAATTGTTTGATCTAAATTCTGTTTCAAAATGATTGTTTTTCTCAAGGTGATTGATCAAATAGAAGGTGAGATGAATTGACAACAAAAGCAATTTTCAAGTCAGAATCAAATTGGCCATGGATGAGATGAATAAGACAATGACTGACACAAACAGTTTGACAAATTGCTGGTCCAGGAGATTGGTGTGAAAACCGAGTTGATTCCTTGAAGTGTTGTATGGCAATGGCAGTCGAAGTTGTCATGTGTAGAGTGAAGAGCGAGAGAAGAGTCACCTGTTAAGTTTGTGGCAAGACAAAGGTGAGGTGATGGGGATGGGGGAATGATGGGGGTCTCAAATCGATCAAGAAGGGTCCAGAAGTGACATCCAGAAACATCTTGGAGGTGTCCGAGAAGTTTCTAGATGTCACTTCTTGACACTTCTTGGACCCGTTTCTCGAGTTTTGAATACCATTAGTGTAACAGGTGTCAATGAAACCTTTCGAGGCTTGGCAAATGTTTTCCATAGCACTGTGAATGTCTTCCTGGACAAAGTATTGCCATACCCACAATGAGAGTGCAATGGTGGTGGTGTTGGAGGCAATCTTGGAGACAGAGTCAGATGGGGCAATACTGGAAGAAGTTGCTGTGTGACTATTAATGAAGATCTTGTCAGGATGGATATAGCGGGCATATTGATTGAAGGTCGGTATTGATAATTGGGATGTTTGGTGATCGGCAAGTTAGCTGATGTCAGATGATTGGCAAATGATGGTGATCAAAATTTTGATTACCGTAGGATGTGTGAAATTAGATACATAAAATTTAATTTATGGCATCGTGAAGGATTGTGATTGTGAGTTTTTGGAGGAAAAAGGGTTGGCAACTCGGCCGGACCGGCCGCCCAGGATGCCCGCGGTGCTTTTGTGAGCTGACGGTCATCATGTTAGGTTTAAAAGCCCCGGTACACGTACCTTGAGTCTCTCAAAACTCCTTGGGTGAGGTTGGCCGGGAAGGACCGGGCCGGGTCACAGCCTCACCCCAGGCTTGGATTCTTTGAGAGCTGTGAAAGCTGCACCCTTTTCGACTCTCTTCTATTGGATTCCTGAAGAACTGATTGACCAGTTGTTTGCCCAACCCCTCCCAAACCCCACTATAAGTCCATGATTCTATGAGCAAAGGCACGATGAGAGCCGCGGCGCTCGGAGGTGCGTGGTACCTGTACCGACGGGGCCAGAGCGAGTGGACTTGGATAAGTTTGGAAGAGAGCGTGGCTTATAAACCATAGCTGAAGTTTCCACAAAATAAGAAAGGTCAAACCACGTGGGTGCAGACCCATAAGTGATCATAGATGGAAGAGCCGCGAGGAAGGTCCCAGGACTCAAGCAAAAACCCTGTGGCTGTCTTGCAGGGAAAATGGCTGGGTCCGCCACAAGATATTCTGTTGAATGAGGCTTGAGACGGAACACCACCCTTTGTTGTTGAAATGCATTGACTATATAGGCTGCTTGGCTATCGTCTCAGAGGCGATTGAGTTTAGCAACACCTGGTTCACCTTCCTAGCTTGGCGCGGTTCTCATAAATTTTTACCAGTCCTCCGCTGTTGACTTCCAAAAGAATTCGAACATTCAGTAGCTCTACAACCTCCGAAATACATCAAGCTCTTGTCCAACGATGTCTTGGAATCGATCGATCTCCACCCTTCATCTTTTACTCGTTTTCCTGCTCGCCGGAGACCTCGCGTCACGTATCTTCGTAGATGCTAATGCTATAGATTGCACTTACGGTTTCTCTCCACCAGACAAGACTTTCGACGGCCTCCCCAAGGACAAGTATTGTAAGTCAATTATCTCGTTTCATGGAGTTTTTGACTTCTTCAGATTCAATCAATCATCTTTCATGTCACGGATAGTGTGAATTGACCCAACCCTCTGATCATCTTACCAAAACATGTCATGCTCAAAGTATGTTGGAAATTCAAAGGCAAGGGTCCAGACTACTCCACCTATAAATGCGACCAGTGTGGCAGGGCCGATAAACATATCCCCTGTAGGAGCAAAGTTTACTGTCTTCAATCAATGAGCAATGTAGGGACCACTTACCTTTTGGTTTGATGATTTGGCGCACAGCTGCTAGAAACTGCGTAGACTACGACGGAAAAGTAATGAACGGGGGAGGAGCATGGGCTTGCGAATCCGGCATCGACTTCGATAAAGGCTCTCGCCCAGATGGCAGAAACATCAGTTAGTCACTTTGAATTTTTCACGTCAGATCTTTCTACTGCAGATTACATTGGTTCGAGATGTCTCGAGACGTCTTGGTGCCAAATGATTTTTAACACGCCACACTGCTGATGTATTTGATTTTCGGTAATTACTGAATCTTGAAAACATAAGTGTGCAACCACATTGACAACGATGGAATATTGAATGGGTACGCTTGCAAGCAACGCAATGTGTTCCAACGTAAGTTTAAATTTTATAACTTGTTTGCAGTCAGGTACATAATATTCACTCACCACTAATTGGCCCTCTCTATTGTTTCAACTGCGCTATGTTTTTCAGAATGTCCTGAGGCTCACTGTTATCTTGTTGATAATTAACGCGTTATGTTCATCACTATTCTGGCTAATTTACCGTGCAGCTCAATGTGATGGGTACCTTGTCTTGATGGCATTCTCTGAAGAAATCACTACAAACTTTCCTGATAAGACTTGATGATCTCGGTTTGAATCACAACACCCTTAGCTATACTTATCTGCGATGTTTCTAGTATACAATGTTGCAACTCGAGTCGTGAAATTCAATCAATGAGCTTTATTCCGCATAGCCACGTAAGTTGCGTCTATCTCTTGACCCTGTTTTCAAGCTAGTCTTCCGTCAATGAATTGTCATCCTCAATGAGGTTTACCTTCTTTAAAAGGCTATTGGAGTTCGTACCACCACTGAGACCTTCAAAGCCTCCACACATTATGTCTCTCAGCCTTGAGCCTAATGCAGCCTGTCTATGATGGTATCAAATGCCTTGGTTGAGCATGAATGATTGAAAATTGGCCCAAAAGATTACCTTGCATTATTAGCTTCTTGTTTTCTCTTATGTTGTTTGTTGGTTTCAAACAAAGAGAAAACTCAATTAACTTCGTATCTCAAGGCTCCCTTGGACGCTCACCTGAACCCATCCCATTTTGAGCGCGAGAGACAACTTGAAGGGTATCGCAGACCCCGAAGTCGTCACAACATGCACCGCGAAATTAAATTAAAAAAGTCCCTTCCTTCTACAGTCCACTCGCGAGGAGTCGAGGGAGGGACTTAGGTTTAACCGAGGAATTTGGATTCAGAAGTCTTCTGGGGACAGTGGCTGATCATAAACCCGTGGCTAAATTTGTAGCCTGACTGTTTCTGATAAAAGAGGCTTGAGACGGAACGGCAAACTTTGTCATTGTGATTACGGTACTCAAAACCACTAGGTCCGTGCTACCTTTCTTGAAAACCTGCTTTCAAAATGCTGTTTTTGCGGAGAAAATGAACCGTACAGAGCTCCAAAAAAAAGTTCCAGAGAATTCCCAGGAATTCCCCTGCAAAAAGATCAACTTTGAATCTATGTTTTTCACATTTTTTGAAAAAGGTGGCTTGAACCTAGTGGTTTTGAGTACCATAGATATATAAGGTTTATATAAGGCTGCTTTGGTAAAGAGGCATACCAACCCCTGCAACGGCTCTTTCGCTCCTAATTACTTTGACGTTTCTGATCAATTTTATTGCTTCTCCGGGGTCAATACGACTTTGAATTTTCAGTAGCTCGACGTGTTGCTGAACAGATTGAAATCTGGCTCTGTGACCTATGTCTTGGAAACGATTCACCCTCATCTGTCGTCTTTCGCTTGTTTTTCTGCTCGTCGGACATCTCAGGTCACGTATATTTGTAGATGCTAATGCTATAGATTGCACCTATGGTTGGTCTGCCCCAACCTTTGTGAATGGAAACCTCGTTCGAAAAGCTTGTCAGTAAATCAATGCCCCTGAATCTGAAATTCTTCACTTCTCCAGATTCAATCGATGAGCTCTTATCTTTACAGATAGTGTTAACTGACCCAACACTTTGAACACCCTGCCAAAAATTTATGCTTAAAGTCTGTTACAAATTTAAAGACAATGGTCAAGACTTTACTACCTATGCTTGCGGGTACTGTAAGAGGAGCGATAAGTTGATACCCTGTAAGAGAAATTTCTGTTGTTTTCAATCAAAGGGAGATGCAGAGGGACCGCTTACGGTTTGTTTCAATGGACCATCACACAGCTGCTAGGAACTGCGTTGACTCGGACGGAAAAGTGATGAACAGCGGTGAAGCATGGGCTTGCGACCAAGGAATTACGGTCTATGGAGACTCTCGCTCAGACGGTAGACAAATCTGTCAGTCTTTGTGCATGCTTCACCTCAGATACTTCATCTGGGGTTTTCATCAATTTGAGATAACTCGGGATACCTGGAATCCAGAGGATTAGTGAAATGGCTTGAAGCTTCCCTGCAAATTCACACCCCAGAATACTAATGTGTTCATCTTTTTAAATTTGGGAATCTTGGAAAGTGTGCGAGCACACAGACACGGACGGAACGGTGGGCTCGTACAATTGCAAGAACCGCAATGTGTTCCAACGTAAGTATGACTTCTCTGCAGTCAAGCGTATGTGATTCACTCATCACTAACCGCGCTTATCCATGGGTCAAACTTCATTACATCTACTACAACACTTAGAATGTGCTAAAGACTCGTGTGGCTGAAGAAGTCACTACAATTGAGATTATGATGTATAAGGGGGTTTCAAGTTCATTTGTTTTTTGCGTAAAATTTATAAATTTGGACAAGTTGTCCGTACAAAAATTCTTCGTAAAATCAACGTATTTTGAATTCGGGACACCTAAAACCCGCTTTCAAAATTTTACACATATTTTACAACTACAGGAAAGTTGTTGTAGCGTAAAAATATGTAAAAATCTGCAACTTGAAACCCCCTATTATGACCTATGCTTTTGGTTATCTAAGGGCCTGTTTGGTTTGTTTCCGCATATTATATGCCCTGAAAACAAAATTTTGTTTTGCCCCTATATGAAGGGGCACATAGAGATATTCGTAATTTGGATATCGAGATTACCGAACAGATATCCAAAAGAGATCAACAGACGTCTGTTGACCTCCGTTGATCACATTGCTGTTTGGTACATTTTCATCTTCTTTGTTCACCTACAGCCCTTTGCATGATTGATGACTTTGAAGAAAGCAAAACCTTGAGTTTTCAACAGAAAAACCTTGAGTTTTTTCAAAAGGTGACCGAGTTTTTTCAAAAAACTACTGAGTTTTTGAGAAAGTCAATGAGTTTTTCTTGAAATTTTCAAAAATCAATGAGTTTTTGAAAAACTCAGTAGGTTTTTGAAAAAACTCAAGGTTTTTTTTTATGAAAACTTGAGGTTTTTTTTTCTCCAAAGTCATCAATCATGCAAAGGGCTGTACAACTAGTTTCATTGCGATCGACTTGCAATGTCCTCATACCGCAGGACTTCCAGTCCAATTGAGCACCGTCCTCGATCTGTTTCAAGAGCTCTCGTGGTGAATCATCAATCCCAAACCCACAAACTATTAAAATGACACTTCATTAAAAAAGTTCTTGCCACACAAGAACTTCATTTTGCCATGTTCTCATATTGGAGCATTGGCACTCAGATCTGTATTCAACAGTTGCTTCCACAACTTTACAAAACAACACACCTCACTTCCATGCTCAGTGGTGAAGCTTGGATTGATGAGCTTATTAATCATCCCAACCAATCAGTTTTCTACAATAATCTTGGCATGCAAAAACATGTATTCTTCAAACTACGCTCAGTGCTCCAAGATGCAGGAATCCTAGTAGACTCATGTTTTATCACAGTGACTGGAAAACAAGCTCTCCTACTCTATACTGTCATTACTGGTCTCTCTAACCGCAAACTTCAGAACCGTTTCCAAAGATCTGCTGATAGTACTTCTAAGTCAGTTTTTTTTAAAAAAAATCTATCACTTTCTTCTAACATGTCTTATTTTGATTAGAATAATTAATCACCTTGTCAAGGGAATCTCTGATAATGGTGATTTACTTGAAAAATACATTCCTCTTCCCAATGCCAACACACCGCTCCCTGGCAATTTCTCTGTGAATCCCAAGTTCATGCCTGACTTTAAAGACTGCATTGGTGCAATTGACGGTGTAGAACTCAAAGCTCAACAAGAGCTTTACAGAGCTAAAAGAGGGACAATATACTAATATAACTAACTAGTAGAAGTTGCCTAAGACTGCCTCATTGAAAGAATCAACACAGGGTTTTGCTGACTTCTTTGGGATAAGGCACCAGAGAAATTGTTTTCAATACTTAGTTCAAGTATTATTCCTGTGAGTTTTTAGAATTAAAGAAATCTCAACACTGCTATAGTGTTATTCCAATCTGAGCACAACAAAACAAACTTTTAATTACTAGCAAAGCAACAATCAATTAGATTGTTATTCCAAAGAAGACTTGTAGTCTTATCACACGTAAAGAAATCTCTCCTTTGATATAAAGGGGATATTTAGTGAACTTTGTACTGCTAAATTAATTTAATGATGATTAAAAACACTCTAACAAAAGTATAAGATTAGTAAAAAGGGAACAAAGGCACATAAAATCCCTCACAATAGTATATAACACTCCAACAATCCTCAATAATGGTCGACAGCCTCCAAAAAACTTCCAAAAACCGTCAAAAATCAACAAAAATGCTCCAATGTAACCATATGATGTCATGAATATTATTGTTTGTAATGATCCAAGGCGTGAATTTGATCAATTGATGTTAAAAAATGATCAACAGATCTTCTTACAATGAATACAGGTGATTTTTTCCTAATACAGTCAAACCTCTGAAATCCGGTGGGCTTGGTGGACGCCTTTTGGACCGGATAGCAGAGGTTATCAGATTTTAGAGTCAAACTCCCTGCTAAAAACCTAACTTGGTGGACCAAAATTTGACCACATATCAGAGGTTATTGGATTTTTGAGGACCGGATTGCAGAGGTTTGACTGTATTCATGGAGAGAGTTCCCAGAGCTTGCGGAGGTACTCAGTGTTCCATCTTTGTGTAGTGGAAGAGGGCTTCTGGTGCGAGCAGAAGGAGAGCCCTGTGACAGTCCTGACAGTCCTGACAGCTCAGTGACAGGACAGAAGATACAGGACGTGATGTAGAGAGATAGACAGAGTTTTCACCTCTCTCTCCTCTCTACTCGATCACATCTCTCCCTTCTGCGAAGCACCTGAAGATCCTACAAGATATCAACCCAAGATAACTTGTGGATCTAATTTTTTTTGAGGAAGGAAAAGGGGATAGATAAACCCATATCAATTAATTGCTTAAACTCAATCAATTCAAAAATTCTTTTAACTCAGTCAACTCAGAATAAGAAGGTGGAAGTACCGTATGTGGAGACAGCTTAAAACGAAGACATTCTTAACGAAATACAGTTCAAACCATATGATTCAAGCAATAAAACAAGCTGAGGAGAAGAAGAGAGTACAAGCAGAGAAGGAGAAAGAGCAAGCGGAAAGCAGAAAGAGAAGAGCAGAATCAAGAGTTCCAATAGCAAGCAGAAGTCAAGGAACAGTACAAGTGTCGAATACCGGACTGAGTCAATCTCGACAAACGGAAGTCATAGGAAAAGAAGGACAAACCACCGAACGAGTGATCCCCGACTCGCTGACTTCGAGAGAGATTCTACAGATCAAATCAGAAATGGCAGAAAACACCTTAGGAAGGATAAGGGAGGAAGAGAGTGTTGAGGAAAGAGGAGGAGAGAGTAAGAGAGAAGATAGGCAAGAACAGAAAGATAAGAGGAGCTGCAGAGAGGTGTCATCAGGAGAGGAGGAGTCGGGTGAAGAGGGAAAGGTGGAGAAGTTGAAAACGAAGAGGAAAAAGAAGAAGAATAAGGGAAAGGGGAGGAAGATTTCATCATCAGAAACGTCATCAAATGAAGGTCTGGGAGGAAGAAGCCAAGGGAAGGCTTACAGTGCGCTGATCGAAAGGGACAGAGGTGAGCACATCTTCAATTTGGGAAGTGTTGAGCAGCATAGCGCTCCACGACGATGACCTCACCGAAGGCGAAAGCCAAGGAATGTAGTCCGTCAGCTCCAGGAAACTGTGGTAGCAACCAGTCGGAAACCCAGCTCCGCAGAAGCGTAGTAGCAGAGGCAGACCAAGGATGGGTACTGATTACTGTCAGCCCTGAGTACATATCCATGTACCCAAAACTAACTTGTAATATTGAATTACCAGATACAAACCTTATTACATATACATATAGCCTATATACAGTATGTAACATGCTATAAAAGACATAAACATATTATTACATATACATGTACTCTTTAAACAACATGTAACATGTAATAAAACACAAACTACACTTCATAACTCAGTGTCAAGAGTTAAAATGCTTATATTACATATTATACATAACACACATATGTAATTAAGTATCACTAGCAATAATCATAACTACTATTGATCAACCCTGAACCAATGTAGTGATAAAGACAAAATATCACTCCAATTAGGTTTAGAGAGGAGAGTATATAAGCCCCTCCTCTCTGATCCTTCAAGAGAATCCCCCAAGCAATTATTACACCATACTTTTAAAGAACAGAATCAAAGTTCTATTGAAGTAACATCAAGAGTCTTATAATTATAAGACTAGTGATAACTTCATAACTTTAATCAGCTTCCTGACTAAAAGTAAGTAGTAATCTCTTCACCCTTTTCTGGATCCTCTGCTTTCCCTAAGTAGAAATCTCTCAGGTTGGTTACCTTTGAACAACCACAGGTTAGTGACCTATATCAACTCACAGGTTAGTGCACCTTTTGAACAACTACAGGTTAGTGACCTATATCAACTCACAGGTTAGTGTACCTTTTGAACAACTGCAGGTTAGTGACCTATATCAACTCACAGGTTAGTGCACCTTTTGAACAACTAAAAGTTGGTGACTTTAGAACAACCAGATTAGTGACCTTCACCTCACTCTTCAATCTGTCACTTACAAGATTGAAGGGAAAGCTTGGATCCAGCTTCCCGTATTTATAATACTTGTATTATAAGTGAAATCTCCTTTTAAGGAGTCGCCTAACTGCAGTCTGTCGGGATCTGTCCAAACAGACTGTTAGTTCCTTTTAACTTCCATTCTTTTCTTTATTTCAAATTGTAACTACTACATATTTGAAATAAAAGACCAGAATCTCATTTACTTCATTAACTATTTGCCATCTTTAGTGAGCCTAGAGTACTCCCAAAGAGTACCCTACCCTCACAATTACGTTGTTTGGGATTGGGTTCGCATACAGGTCCGAATGGTGACAAAGGAGGAGAAAGAAAGACGAGTCCCAGGTCGAAGAAGACCTCTCCGGAGTCGAAGACCTTGATAGAGAGGCTAGCGGATGCAATGGAGTTTGGAAGTGATGGAGAACTGGAGAAGTTGAGAAAGGAGTTCAAGGATCAGTCTCGTGCAATCAAGGAGAGGGGAAATGGTGGAAGTAGGAGAGAAGGGAGTAGAGACGAGAAGAGAAGCCGGAAGAAGAAGAGGTCGAGTAGGAGATCCTCACCCTCATCATCAGAAGACAAGACGTCGTCATCTGGTTCAAACCACGAACCAGAAAGAAAAGAGAAACCGAAAGGATTAAATGCGGCGGTCTCATCCTCAGAGGAAGGTTCTTCAGAAAGCTCAACAGAAGAATCGGATCTAGAGATGAAGAAGAGCAAGGTGACCAGGAAGGAGAAACCATTGGTATGGTCGTTCAAGAAAATGACATCCTCTGATCTTCCGGACTTACCGCCACAATGGGAGAAAAAATTTCGAAGGATGAAGTACTATGTTCCTCTTTCAGTATTCACAGCATCCTACATAGATGAGTACAAGACGACCTGCAAGACAAAGACGGGTCGGCAACGTTGGGATTCCCACATGCAATCGAGGGAGGAGATTGAACGCCAAATGACTTATGGTGAATTTATCTTAGCATGTGATCTCGAGTACAGGTACGCCATGGAGAGATATAATTTCAAGGAGTATGCTGGTTACGTAGAGAAACATAAGGAGATAGTTAGCATGCTGGCACGGAAACACAAGTGCTGGATGGTAGGATTGAGATACCATCTGGCAGTTAGAGCGGTAACATTCCGAGTGAGAACAGAGACGACTTACGAGAGAATGAAAGATGGAAAGAAGAAGCGGAAAGTTGATGAAGTTGTTCTGCCGGATGGTCTGCAAGAAGTGGCGGAGATGGAAGCTAGGTGGTAATGTCACGCAGCAGGCGACTTGATGTATAAGTGTAACCCGTATGCAGTGGGTCAACCGAAACACGGTTACAACTTCTCGACCGGACAGGAACAAGAACCTGGGAAGGGTCATGGAGAAGAGGACTTCAAATCAGGTTGGAAGTCGGGCAGGAGGCAACGGGGTGGTAATCGTGGACACTCCTTCAGTTACGGAAGACAGGACAATACCGCGGTAGCGTCTGGTTCCGGCCAGGTAACCCCAAGTCAGACGCAGACTTATGGAGGCAGGAGGAACGCGAGCAAGGAATGGGTTACCTTGGGACAACAACACGCTAGTGTCCAAACGGCGGGAACAGGAAAGGGAGGAAAGAAAGGGCAGGGAAATTACGGGAGAAAGAGCACGTAAGTGGAGAGAGTTACAAAGTCGTCGAGGAAAGACGAGAGACTGATGATACGGTTTGGAACTTTTTGATGGTGGGGATACCTGGATACGGAATGATGGCGGTAATGCTGGATGGGATTGTTGGATGTTGGGATGCTGGTCTTGTCTGATCTCCGGTCGTGTCTGACTGATTTCTTCGGTGTGTGTAGTTGAGCAATGAGATAGCATGATGAAATGGCAATTCTGAAATGAACCCCTTTGTGCCAAAATCTACGCAGCCCAGTGTTACACAGCTTACACAGCCCAGTGTTACACGAACGAGATTGAGAAGTGACTTAGAGAGAGACCCCACAGAGAGAAGAGCATCGATTCCATATGAAAGAGAGGCGGTCGAGAAGAAAGAGAGACTCGAACCGAGGAATGCTAGAGGACAAGAAGAAGAAGTTCAAACAGATACATCAGGAGAGAGTGAAGGATCATCGGAGGAAGAGGAGAAACCGATATTACCTCTGAGCCAACGGAAAACCTTCAAAGTAGACGTGCAGAGCGACTGGCCAGCCCCAGTCAAGACGGAGATGAACATCCCGGAATGGGAATTGTTAATGAGAGAGGTAGGTTTAGAAGAAGATATTCAGTATATAGTTGAAGGCTTTCGAGAAGGTTTCTGTTTAGGAATACCACAACATGAGATGGTTGGTGAAAAGTGGTACACGCCTCCTAATCATGAGTCAGCGAAAGAAGTGAAACAACAGATAATCAACAACTTGAAGAAAGAACTGAGGGAAGGAAGGATTGTTGGACTGTTTACTCACAAGGAAGTATACGCGAAGTTCGGATTCTTCAGGACGAATCCATTGGGAAGCGCGATAAATGGAGATGGGTTGGTGAGGCTGATCTACGACCTGTCATACCCAAAGAATAAACCGGGGACGCCGTCAGTGAACTCATTCGTAGACAAGAATAACTATGCCACGAACTGGGATGATTTCCGTAAAGTAGCGAGATTCTTTGGAAACAATCCGGGGGAGTGGGAGATGGCTCTTTGCGACTGGGCAAAGGCCTACAGGCAATTAGGGCTACACCCGTCACAGCGAAGGTTCCTATGTATTATGGATTTCGATGGCCGAGTATACATCGATCTGGCGGTAGGGTTTGGCGGCGTAGCTAGTTGCGGAGTGTTCGGAGGACCAGCAGAGACGTGGAAGACAATCGTGAAAGTTCTGTTGAAGATACCGGCTATCTTTCGGTGGGTTGATGATAACCTGATGTTCAGGAGGCCGGGAGATAGTATAAGACTGGAAGATGTGGTACACTTGAGTGACGGTTTAGGAGTAAAGACGAATAAGGAGAAAAACAGAGACTTTGCGACCAAACAAAAATTTCTGGGCTTCATTTGGAACGGGAAAGACCATTCAGTAAGGTTGCCACAGGAAAAAATTGATGAGAGATTGCAGCAGGTGATAGCTTACATGAATAGGGAAAGAGATTGGAAGCTGGAACAAGTTGAGAAATTTGTAGGGCGGCTAGGTCATACAATCCATATAGTCCCCCACATGGCAGCCTACCTGTGCTCGTTCTACAGATGGATGAAGTCATGGAGGAACGAACAGGCACGAAGGTTCACACCGGACGACGTGGCGGATGACTTGAGCGAGTGGAAGATTTGTCTAGAGACTTTCAGGAGTTGCACGTTGGTACCAAAGAGGACGCCAGAAGAAGTTGAATGGGTCGGAGATGCATCGTCGTCTTTTGGAATAGGAGTTCTAGTAGGACCAAAGTGGGCGTGTTTCAAATGGGAAGAGAAATGGTTATTAAAAGGGCTGACAGAGGGTAAAAGCACAGCCCCCAATCACAAGTGACTGGCAGCCCAGTACATCCGATGACCTCAATATGTTCTTAAATTGTTTTTAGTTTTTTTTTAAGATGTTTTCAATATGTTGTGTACCATGTCTCAACCAGTTATCATAGAGATCTTCTCCAGTCATCATACAAATGCTGATCAGTCACTGGCAAGATCTCAACTGAGTGTTGAACAAGTGTTTGACAGCTATGGAAGCTCCACATCCATAACTCTCACATTCCTTTCAAGAGTGATTGAATGATCAGAGTAGCTCTAGCATGTCAGGCCAAGGTGAAACCCTTGATGTAAACACCCAGTTTGCTTTTGGATAATTTAACTGACAGCCAACTTGCTGCACAAAAAACAGAAATCAGTGGATGTCTCCATTTCAACATCTGACCTATCAAGATCGTTGTCCCATGACTAGAACAGCAGGGCAAGTCTTTACTTAAACCGCGATCACACCATTCGCACGAAGCTAGATCCGCAGCACCGTCGGACCTTCATAACTTCCCATCGTCTTCAGGTGGATCTGACCGCACAATCAAAGGGAAGAAGCGCGCAAGAGTGGAACAATCTCCAACACCCCCACCACCTGTACCTGCTATTGTTCCATCAGTCACCCCCTATGAACTGGATTTGCTTCAGCACTGCCTTGAACATGCCATTGCCCCCTCTTGGACCACTCGACCCAAGCCTAACTTTGGAATGGCCAGTGCTGGTACCCCCAAAGCAGCAGACTGGCAATATCTATTCAAAGCCTATATAGTACTTGCTTGGGTACCACATTTCAGCTCTGGAGAGGCTGGAGACACCTCTTCCAAAATACTTGACTGCCTCCTGCAGCTCATTCAGATTGGTAACATATGTACTTTGCGATCTTTCAAAAGTGGTGACGGAGAAAAGCTCACAGAGTTGGTTGAAAAGCACCAAGCAAGCCTTGGGGATGGATGGCCCCATATGATGAAAAAGCCCAATTTGCATTTTGCTGAACACATAGGCTCCATTTCAACACTTCTTGGGCCGCCTGCTTATATGGCTAGCTGGGCAGGTGAGCGGATCATTGGTAGCCTAGTTGCAGCACGTAAAAATGGCAAGAAGGGTATGTCTTTATCTCAAAATTGGGCATATAAACACTCAGCTGAAGTCCTTTTTCCATGACTAGAACGGCAGGGCGAGTCGTTACTTCAGCACTATTCCAGACGTAGCTTCTTCCAAGCCATGATCAATAACAATCACACCGCCTTTGAGAATGATTCTATTATTGGAGAATACCTCTTAAGAAAGCGTCAGACATTGTGGAAAGAAAGACAACTCAGTCCTATTGCCTTTGAGACCCTTCGAAAAAATGGTCATATAGGGGCAGAGTACACTGCACGCTCAAAATTTGATGTGACCACAAGGATCCTCATTTTGAACAAGCCACATAGCACTTACAAGAAGACACCTGGAAATAGCTACATCTCATATTTCCACGACTCATGTAAAAGGAAAGGCTGTATCACGGATATTATCAAGCTTCCCAATTCTGAACATCCACTCCTTGTTGTCAATTCATTGATACCTCTTTCTGATGATGACAAATGCAAAAGTCCGTACTATTCTTTGCCAGACTTGCTGAATGCCTCAGTGCTATATGACAAGCATGGAGGATATCATGTCATTGAGTGCAACAAGGTCATTGGGCAGCTAGTTGTCATCAAGAATGAAAAAGGGACTTTTGAAATTCAAAGCAAAACACTCTCAACAGTTGAATTGATGAATCTGGTGAGTTTTGAATTGATTGGGATTTTTGCTTTTGACTGACTTTCGTGGTTTGACCAGGGATTTGTGCAAGGCGAAGATGAGGATGATAGCATGGATATGGATGGATGATTGCTGCTGAACGGTCATAGGATGATGTAAATGGTCTACCCAGGGTATCCATTCTGTTTG
>NW_006768917.1:22818-25087 GCF_000204055.1 Melampsora larici-populina 98AG31
ATGCCAATTTGTATCTATGATTTTGAGAGGCATTATATCTGGACTTCACCTGTGCTGCTGGAAAGGATGCATATGGGGAATTGATTATGTCAGCTCATTATGACTCATATATATATTCAAGATCAGGTTAACCACTTGTGGAGATCTGGTCCATGCCTAGTCAAGAACATTACAATGACCAGTCAAGATATATGTGATAACTGGTCAACCAAAAACTTGTCAAAGACTGTGCAATGTTAGTTCAACAACCTATTCAAAACAAATTGAAAACAAATTAAAAACTTGTTGAGGTCGCCGGGATGTACTGGGCTGCCAGTCACTTGTGATTGGGGGCTGTGAAGGAACATTGCTTGGGCGGAAACGGTGACAATTAGATTAGGGTTATTGGTGCTGGCAAAAGTGACGTCAGTGGGAGGTAGGTTGTTCTGGGTTGACACAGATAACACAACAACTCAGTCAGCAATCAAGAAACGGAAATCCAAAGATACGAGAGTGAATGAAGAAATGCAGCAAATCCAGCGTTTACTCACGGTGGTAGGTTGTAATATCAAGCAGCGAAGGGTAACTTCCAAGAACAATCTGGCAGACGGTTTGTCGAGAGGGATAATGGAGGGGAGACTGTGGAGTGATGAGGTGAGGATAGAGGTGCCGGAGGATCTGAGGAAACTGTTGTCACAAGTTTCACTCCCAGAACAGATTGCCGATCCCACGGAAGGAGTCTAAATGTTGTAATACCATGCTTTAGATCCACCTTTGATATTTGAAAACAATCGTCAGAGCCCCTCACATTGAATTTGTTCCTGTGCGTTTGAGAATTTGTTCCTGTGCGTTTGAGAATTTGTTCCTGTGCGTTTGAGAATTTGTTCCTGTGCGTTTGAGAATTTGTTCCTGTGCGTTTGAGACCTTTGAGCCCCAAGAAAAAGAAAAAAAAAAAAAAAGAGGAAGACAGAGAGGAAAACGAGCGAAAGATACACACGAACAAGATGCCGAGAAAATCGTCAAACAGGAACAAGAAGTCAGATAAACTAGACGGGTCAACGGAATAATTGAAGAGAGTGACGAAACCGTTCGGGAGCTTCAAGAGCGATGCTTTAGGGGTTAACAGTTCGGGGGTAGACGAGGTACAAGCGCACTTCTTGAGGGGAGCCTGGGTAGAAGGTACTTTGAAGCATTATAATTTGGGGATCGTGAAGCTGTTGAGGTTCTTGGATGTGAAGAAGATAGACAGGAGACGACTACTACCGATATCGGCGGAGCTGGTGGAAAGGTTCGTGGTGTGGGCATCGAAGAAAGGAGAGTCATTAGCGGTGAATGATGAATCGGTAAAATCTACGACAATTGTATCTTACCTGTCGGGAATCAAAGCATGGCATTTATTTCACAGAAAGAAATACCCGATGGAATCAGACCTCGCTGTGTCGAAACTGTTGAAAGCGACACGAATGGTAGAACAGAAACACACGGAGATCGAGAAGAAAAGGCCGCCGGTTATGGTATCGGACTTGGTAAAGATAGCTAGTGTTGGAAATATGGAAAGCGAGCAAGATTTAGTGTTGGTGACAATCGCTCTCGTCGCGTTCTGGGGAACAGCGAGGCTCGGAGAACTAGTATCAGATGACCCGGAAAAAGACTTACCAAGATGGGAAGATGTTGAATGGGGCCCGGATGGAGAGTATGCAAGGATAGCCTTGAGGAATGCGAAAACAGCTCAACCAGGAGAAATTCAATATATATTTTTACAAAATCAGAAGTCATGTATAGACCCAGTGAGGGCGTTGAGGCTATTATACGAGTTCAAACCGAGGAAACCGACAGATTTAGTATTTGCAATTGGAGATTACAGAGAAAAAGGGTTAGTGTTTAGGAAAGCTGGTTTGATAGAGGCATATAGGAGAATATGGAACGCGGATAAAGCAAAGAAAAAGAAAGTGCTATACGGACACTCATTCCGGATAGGAGGAGCGTCCTTGAGATGGAATTTAGGAGCGACAAGGGAAGAAGTTAAAAAGAGTGGCAGATGGGCATCAGATGCTTATAAGATATATCCCAGGAAATTCGACGATAGAGAATTGAAAGAGACTGTGCGGATATTGAAAGAACTACGACTTTAGATAGGAGGAAGTTAGAATGGGAGACAGGTAGAGGAGAAATGGATGATGCGTGATTGAATAGAATTAGAGTTCTATTCAACCAACGAATGATCGACAATGGGGTTCTTTAAAACATCCTGTAGAGAGATGTACCAACTCTAAATACATTGGGGTGTATT